>NC_045154.1:1385000-1387500 GCF_900700415.2 Clupea harengus
AATTCAGTATCTCAAGCATTTTATGACCTTCATATGGCTTAATGCTTTTTAACAAGAAGTGCTTGTTTTATAAATGTGGTAGGATGATTCTGACCAAAAAAAAACATGGCTATATGTGGCTCATCACAGCTAAACCCTCTTGTTCCCACTTAAAGAAGAACTTGAGCGTACAGACGTTATGGCTGTCTTAAGCTTAAGCTTAAGTGCATGGATAGATCTGTCAGTCAAAAAATGATTGAATATTGATGGCAAACTACATCTACTTCAGCAGGCTCAGAATGAGAAGGTAATTTGGGATGTCATCTAAATTAAAGCTGGATGAAACCCCAAACAATGGAAGGCTGCCAGGCTTTTACATAATATCCAGTAGGTTGTACTGGCCATGTACATAGTTTAGGGGAATTTTATTTGCCCTAAAATGTTATCTTGGCACAATTTCTAGTGTATCACCTCCTGCAGTGTAGTCTAAAAAAAAACACCAGCGGCAAATAGGTGGAATTCCGTGTGTGAATGAATAACCTCAGAAGACCCATGAGAGTTCATGCCCCCAAGAATAACTATGGATAATCCAACAAGAATATTTAGTTACGCCACATCTGGAAACATTTGACTTGAGGGAGGGGCACTAAGAAGTGTGAATGGGGGGAAAAGGGCGACTCAGGAGTGCACGCCTTATAGGCTGCAACAGGAGGATGGAAGCACCACCGTCCCCAGTCAGAGTCCTTGACCACCCTGTGTAGCCTCCGGTGGCCCTGGTCCCATTGATGAGGCTCTTAGGCCCTCTCTATCACGGCAAAGGTGTCTTGACGTTTGCCTGCTTGTTTTCCTCATGAAATATAGAATAATCATTGATTGGATGAATCAACATAATGAGTCCAATAAACATTTTATTTATAAAAAAATGTTACCGTATGTAACATAATACGAATCTTTGTTAGTTAACTGTAGATTTGATAGATGCAATTGTGTTGTTCCCAAGATGGAGTGAATGTGTGTCCTTTAAAGAGAAACTAGAGCAATGAGTAATGATTGTGTGGGAACTCCACAGTACTATGGTGAGACTCTGCCAGGGAGGATGGCATGTCTGTGGTGCTCTTGGATGAATGACAACGCCCAAATTAGCCTGTAGAAAAACGCTGGAGAATGTGAGAGAAAAATGTATACTATAAATACTAATACAGGTTTCAATTCTGTCCGAAATCTCTTTTGAAGGCACTACTACTGTCTGGCACTGCGTAATGATTGACATAGGTTGGAGGTGGTCTCAATCTGTAGCAAAGGCAAAGCATTCTAGTAAAAGACATGGCATATTATGAAGCTAGTCAACATAAAAGTTGAACAAAGGTCAAGATCATTTAGAGCAAAACTCTGAAAAGAGAGATAGAATACAAAAGACAAAATATACAGTCAACATCATCTTCTGATGATATGTTAGTGATGTATGCAGACTTATCTGTAAACACAAACACAAACACCAGAGGCAGAAATTAATTTGCTGTGATACACATTTAAGACTGGAAATACGTCTGGAGAGGCAGGATTCAGGTTTCAGACTGGGATAGGTTATCTTCAGTGATGTTGCTCCATACAAATATGCCATAACATGAAGCTTGACAGGGTGAGAAAAACATGTATCAATTAGCATCAAGGCTTTAATTCACAAATGCACTATTGATCATTAGCAATGCACACTTATCTTGGGTTATGGGGCCAGCCCTGAAGGTGGCAGGGAACATACTAGAAAGCGAAATAAAAAAAAATGTGTGGATAAAATCATTAAGATGCCGTATGTATGTATTCTAATATTATGCAGTATGTATACAGTATGTATTCTTAATATGAAATGAAGTTGTAGGCCTGCATATGCATTCATCTTGATGATGGCTGAGTCATTCATGCTTCATGCTGAAAGAGAGAGTAAGATAATTAACCAGTGCAGTGAGGTTTTAGTTCATTGCTGTGTATTGCTCACGTAAACGAGCTTATCTTGGATGGATAAGGATTCTTGACGGTTATGGGCCCTGATGGAAAGTCAATTAACATCAAAGGAATCATGGAACAAAGAGAGACATACACAGTAACGGATAAGATTCATGTTTTTATATATTATGTTATTTTATAGCGATACATGACTTATCCTGGGGGTTGGAATGTCGGTGTGGGAAGGGGAGAAGGGGAAAAGAAGGATTGGGAGCGGATACAGCGGAAGGGAAATTGGAGGAAAATGAAAGGGGGGAGTGAGGTATGTATGTGTGTGTGTGTGTGTGTGTGTGTGTGTGTGTGTGTGTGTGTGTGTGTGTGTGTGTGTGTGTGTGTGTGTGTGTGGTGTGGTGGGGGGGGGGGGGGTTACATAACCACTGGTGACCTTGACCCCCCTACATCTAATTAGCTTATTTCCGTGATTCCAGCACCTTGTCTCTAATTTGTTGGCTGAGGTTATTCGAGGCTTCTCTAAGTTCACAGTACACATAGCCAGGCAACTCGTTAAACAGACGCCTTT
>NC_045154.1:1390000-1422500 GCF_900700415.2 Clupea harengus
TGCATCTCATTTTGGTCGACAAATCACAAAAAAGCTAAAAGCTGAGCGTCGTTTGACACATCGGTGGATTCATCTAATTGTAGTGCAAAATAATCTGAGTTTTGCGACTAGTAGTGCCCTCACATCATTGGATACCTTGCTGTTTGACCTTGATTTGTTTCTGACTGTGATTCTTGGGCAGTCGTTCATTGGAAAAGTCTGCCTGTATCTGTACCTTGCCGTGTTTTACCTGAATTTTGTGTACATGGATTCCCCTGTCTGGGTTGCCCTCTGGTTTCACTGAAGTTAACCTTTTATTGAAAATCTGCACTTGGGTCTTACCTGTGATCATTACGTGTATGAAGGCCATGATGTAGCCCACATCTCTCCAGAGTGCACAGTGCTCAAGTGGGCTATCTCCCGGGCCTTTCTGTGTGGAGTTTACATGTTCTCCTCGTGTTCACAAGGGGTTTCCTCCACTAAGGACCCTAACAGAAAAAACATGCAAAATAACAGAACACATGTCCATCCCTGACTAAAGATGGACAGTTCACTTCACTTGGTCCCCGGCGCTACAAGCCGCCCACTGCTCCTGGGGGGTCCTTGAGGAAGGACAGTCCAGGATGGGAAAAAGCAGAAAATAAATTCACCGCGACCTCAGGCTTACCTACGTGTGTGTGTGTGTGTGTGTGTGTGTGTGTCCTGTGTCGCCTCCATATATGCACGTGTGTGTTCCAGTGTGTCGTGTGTGCCATTAAAAACCTGACAAAAGTCTTAATTCTCTCTCCAGACCCCTGCACACAGCAAATCATAGTTTTGATTGGTTTGACATCCTGTCACTAAATCTCTTCAGAAGGGCTGGCGTGCACACACAGCAGAGAGGCTATGCATAGCAACAGGCTGTTTTGATTGGCTAGACATCCTGTCACTAAATCTCTTCAGAAGGGCTGGCGTGCACACACAGCAGAGAGGCTATGCATAGCAACAGGCTGTTTTGATTGGCCAGACATCCTGTCACACACACAGCGGAGAGGCTATGCATAGCAACAGGCTGTTTTGATTGGCCAGACATCCTGTCACACACACAGCAGAGAGGCTATGCATAGCAACAGGCTGTTTTGATTGGCCAGACATCCTGTCACACACACAGCAGAGAGGCTATGCATAGCAACAGGCTGTTTTGATTGGCTAGACATCCTGTCACACACACAGCAGAGAGGCTATGCATAGCAACAGGCTGTTTTGATTGGCCAGACATCCTGTCACACACACAGCAGAGAGGCTATGCATAGCAACAGGCTGTTTTGATTGGCCAGACATCCTGTCACACACACAGCGGAGAGGCTATGCATAGCAACAGGCTGTTTTGATTGGCCAGACATCCTGTCACACACACAGCAGAGAGGCTATGCATAGCAACAGGCTGTTTTGATTGGCCAGCAGCAGAGTAGGAGGGTGACACGTGAGAGGGCGTGAGAGGGCGGGCGCACTTTCAAAAAGATCTCTTCTGCGGCCCCACACTGCCATGATGGGTGTATTGAAAAGCCTTTACAGACACTGTCTTATTTATTTATTTGTTTGTTTATTTATGTTGCTCTGGAGTTTGTGAAAGCTTTCAAGGACGTAGACTTAAAGTGACCTCAAAGGGAAACCCTATTTTTAGATATTTTTGGGTCCAAACTTTGACTAAAGACAATTAATAATCAAAAGTCCAGTATTGAGTTAGAACGACAACTGTAAAAGTGGCTATACAATGGAATCCTATGAGGCAACCCAGCACATTAATGTAAACCACTTCTTTTTGCCACTGACAGGCTCCTAAATGTTATTCTGTTAGTGTGTGTGTGTGTGTGTGTGTGTGTGTGTGTGTGTGTGTGTGTGTGTATTTTCATATTCTGACAACATGGAAAGGATCCCTACAGGGATATGCACTACCTGCGTCTGTTTACCTCAATAACTGTCAGGAAACAACAAAGAAAATGACCACAACACTCAGAGACTGTAAGAAGAGAAAGCTAAAACATTGACTGTACAAACAGTCATTTTCTACAGATTCCCCCATGTCTAAGGGGAGACAGTGGTACAGTGGTAGAGAAGTCGTTTAGTAATCAGAAGGTTGCTAGTTCGATTCCCTGTCGAAGCGTCCTTGAGCAAGACACTGAACCCCTAATTGCTCCTGATGTGCAGTGTGCCATCAGTGTAAATGTAAAATGTGTATACATTGTCGCACACTTTTATCCAAAGTGTAAGTCACTTTGGATAAAAGCGTCTGCTAAATGACTAAATGTAAATGTCTAGGACGCTTTAAGACTGTGGACTGTCGTGTCGTGTGGCCTGGTCTGCAGAGCTGCCAGGCCCCGAGTGGCAGATCATCTGTATGGGTGACTGGGCTTTGCCCATTTCTCTCTGGGAATGACAATAAATGGTGCCTGCAGAGCCCCAGGGGACATGTTGGCCTTTTTGCTCGGGAGAAATCCATCAGTCTGTCAACTGCTTTCAGTGGCCCATCATTACCCAGGTAGCCTTCTGGCCTGGTCTGCTCAGAGATTACTCGAAGGGCTTTCACTAACCCTTGTTCCCAAATCTGTTCTCCACAAACTAAAACTAAACCAGATGTGGTGTAATTTGTACTGTGATATATCTGATTCCTACTTGAAATGAAAATGTGTGTGGTGTGTTTGAGTGGCATAGCTCCTGTGGTCATATATTCTGTGTGTGGTGTGTTTGAGTGGCGGCATGGCTCCTGTGGTCATTTCTTCTGTCCTTCCTTCGTTCTGCAGATCCCTCAGGTAAGCTACGCCTCCACCGCTCCGGAGCTGAGCGACGACGCCCGCTACGACTTCTTCACCCGCATGGTCCCGCCCGACACCTTCCAGGCACAGGCCATGCTGGACATCGTCACGGCGATGGGATGGAACTACGTCTCGACGCTGGCGTCAGAGGGCACCTACGGGGAGAGCGGTGTGGAAGCCTTCCTCCAGATCTCACGGGAATCAGGTGGGTGCAACGTGCAGGCTGTGTGAAGACACACACTGACAGAAAGTAGTCTATATATGATCACACTTTATCATTACAATCACATGGCGGGGAGACAAATATTTTCTCTTGTGAGTGAGTAGAAAAGGACAAACCAGTCTGACTGTTTGGGTCAGGAGGTATGAATCCTCAAATGATCTGGGTACTTCGTAAGATACCAAAAAAAAACATCCCTGTCTTGGCAAGATCATTTTTGAAATGTACACCAAACTGTTTAGTGTAAAAATGTTTTTCAGAATTCACAGCTGACTCAAGTGGCTTGTAAGTTTACAGTGTACAGGATGTAATATTGCTCTCTTGGCGTTGTAGTTCTGTAGTTCTGTGGCTCCGCTATTGTTTATGGGTCTCTTGCACACACACACACACACACACACACACACACACACACACACACACACACACACACACACACACACACACACACGGGTCTCTTGGCGTTCTGCTTGCGGTGAAATGTGTTCTCCGTGTGGGCAGTTATAAATAGGTTACTTCAACTGCCTGCTTCCACAGTGATTTGTCACAATACAATTAGAGCGAGCGGGGGCCCAATAGCAGTCACACGAGAGAGTGATTTATTAGGGAGGACTGAACGTGAGGTGTGTGTGTGTGTGCGCTTTCAAGAGAGAGAGAGAGAAGAGAGAAGAGAGAGGGGAGAGGACATGCATAGAGCACCAATGCAATCATTGGAATCATTCAACAATCATTTGTTTTTATTAAGTATTGATACATTTATTTCCTATATCATAGATTCAAAATCATGATGAAATCTCCACACAATTCTTTCATGCATAAACACATGGGAACGACGGGAATCTACCGATCGACCACATCCGTCTCTTCTCAAGTCTAAGCAGGTGTTGGCTTAGCAGATTAATTATGCTGTAATTGTGATCATAAATTCATAAACCCACTGAGAGATTAACAGCTGTGCGGGGCATTCTAATACTCGTTATATTACCATGTTATGATAAACAGTAAGTAGGTTTATTGATGTAGCCGTCTGCACAGGAGGGGAG
The DNA here is from genome assembly GCF_900700415.2 of Clupea harengus. Classification (NCBI taxonomy): domain Eukaryota; kingdom Metazoa; phylum Chordata; class Actinopteri; order Clupeiformes; family Clupeidae; genus Clupea; species Clupea harengus. Next base: position 1,394,032 of record NC_045154.1, read on the forward strand.
TGTTCATGTTAGGCTGACTGCACAAGAGGGGGGTGTTCATGTTAGGCTGACTGCAGGCATCTTAGCTTAGTTGCCTCTGAAAAGAGTATGACTCCCTTAGATCTGCCTCAGACTATTAGCATCTCAGAATGAGAATGGTATACAGTAGGTAGTATGACCAATAAGACTATTAGCATCTCAGAAAGACAATGGTATACAGTAGGTAGTATGACCAATAAGACTATTAGCATCTCAGAAAGAGAATGGTATACAGTAAGTAGTGTTACCAATAAGACTATTAGCATCTCAGAAAGAGAATGGTATACAGTACCAAACAAACACCATCCTCAACAACCAAACAAACACCATCCTCAACCAACCAACCAACCAAACAAACTTACTGGTGGATGGATGTCTCTCAGACCTGACATGAGCCTGTTGGGTATATTATATAGCGTTTGATTTGTCTTCATATTTGATGACACATATAGTGTATTTTGAATAGTCGCCACCTATCATAGATTGTAATGATGTACCAGTGCTGATGACAAGGAGTCATCATCAGGTCTGGCATAACCATCAGGATGAAACATCACTTTAGTCTTTTCTCTTAAGCTGAAGGCTGAAATGGGAATGTTTGTCCATGCATGTGAAAGAAGAGCTGATTGGACACCCTCCCATTCATATTACACTCAACTCTTATTCACAGGTTACACATTCATGAAAAGAATGAATCATTTTAGCCATGACCTTGGGAACCTTGCCTTAACACTTTGTGATTGCCTCTGTGCATAATAGTTTCTCATTCAGCAATTAGTAAGACTTGTTTGTATAGTTGTTGTCCATATATGGTGTTTTTTATTTAACGCAACATATCATGAGCAAAATAAGCAGTCAGCACCATGTTTCATGATGCCAAGAAAATGGGCTACACTTGGGGACAGCCTGAGATGTTAGCTCAGGACCGAGATGCTTGGAGAACTCTTGTTTGCGGCCTAAGCCCCAGAAGGGGTAGAAGGCGATGATGATGACCATGTTTCATGGCTGAATATTTCCACCTTGAAACTGTATTGTTCCCAATGATGGAATCAGACAGCCTAGGTTTCACACATCACATACCTAAGCAACCAAACAGACAGCCTAGGTTTCATACATCACATACCTAAGCAACCAATCAGACAGCCTAGGTTTCATACATCACAACTTGCAGGGTGGGGCTTTACGTATGCATTAGCATAAGGCTATGTCGAAACATTTACATTTAGCAGACGCTTTTATCCAAAGCGACTTACAATGTATACACATTTTACATTTACACTGATGGCACACTGCACATCAGGAGCAATTAGCAGGGGTTCAGTGTCTTGCTCAAAGACGCTTCGACAGGGAATCGAACTAGCAACCTTCTGATTACTAACCGACTTCTCTACCTCCTGTACCACTGTAAGCTATCAGAGGAGACGGCAGGTGTGGCAAATGTGTAGAGTTACATCCAAGCCATTTAAAAGCCATGAAAGGTTTTTTTTCATCAAAGAAACTTCTAGATGTATCATTTTGAGGAACAGAGATTCGTTTTAGGGGGTTTCATCAATGCCAGGAGAGGAACTTTAAAGTGTTTATGTTTTCGCATGCATGGCCAAGAAAGATATATCTTCCATGTATTGTCAGATTATAAATGTGTTAACAAATCTGAATTTGAGATATGGTGCCTGGGTCTCTAAGCAATAATGCGCCATTTGTGTTTTTGTCCAAGTAGCGACAAGGTGCATTTCAGTCCCTCCAGGCTTTACCATCTTGCTTTTCCACAAATTCCCGCAAATTCAAGGATTTCTCACAATTGCAATTTTCTCTTATTACCACAATATTTATGCCATAAAAAAAGGAATTGTATGCAAATGCAACAATCACAACAAACCCTAGCAAGATCCTGGTGAGATAAAACATTTTAAGATTACCTGTAGGAAAACAGAAAATTCCAACAACAAATTTGGTCACTTTTGGCTACAAACAATGCTGGATGCACTGGCCTTTGTGTATGTAAACTTTCAGGAGTTTGCAAGCTATTCATTTGTGGTGCTGCAATTTAAAAGTGAATTCCAGTTTTTGTAAATGCTATACACGTACAGGTATGTATTTATTTAAACAGTGTTGTCAGATGGTAACCCTACGAGAACTAGCAGAACCATTGCTCGTTATATCAGGAGGAGTTATGAACGGAGTGCAAATTAAAAGGATTCCTGCTACATCCCTAGATGATGGACACAAATCTGATTAGCATGAAAGTCAGGGATAATGGTCTAAAATGGCCACACAGATATTGTCATTTAACTAGAGGAAATGAAGAGAAAATGGATGGAGCTGCCGGGCCAATGCGTTCTAAATGCCACCCTCTGCTTTGGGAATCCTTTAGCGGGAGAGGAGCCAGCTGAGGTCTGTTCCCAGCCTATCCCTTCTATCCGCATTAAGCTGCCTGGCTTCCAATCAATTATCCACACCTGCTGCTACATTACAGGAGACTGCCAGAGAATCTCCTCCAACCCCTCTGTGAGCCCCAGAAGACCATATAGCCTCATATTTGGACTTCTTGCCTAATGCTAAACACAGAAGCGCCATTTTGGCATCAGGTCTTCAAGTCTTGAAGCTGGGCCATTACAAGCTAGGCCATTGAGCAAGGCTGAGAGGTCACGGATATCATTGATTTAATTATTTACAAATTTTAAATTGATTAAATCGAAAGATAATTAATTAAAAGATTAAACTTGCATCAGCGTAATACCAATGAGAACAGCCTTCACAATTTTGCCCACAATCTGAATTTCAAGTTTCATTTGCCTTTAAATTACTGTTACTACATTTACATTTACATTTACATTTAGTCATTTAGCAGACGCTTTTGTCCAAAGCGACGTACAAGGGAGAGAATAGTCAAGCTACGAGCAATAGAACCTGGTGTAACAATAAATAAATAACTTACTAATGACCACATATTCCAGTGAAATTTTAAAACTCCATTGAATAATCCCTAGATGATAAAGTATGTGGTAATGTGCATTTGTAGATCTCTTTACATGCTCCACTGAATTTTTTCTTCCCCTTTTGAAGTTTAGAAAGGTTATATTTTTCAATCTTTTTCTAATAACATGATGTACCCTGCTGAGTGACAACAGGCACCATCACTTCATTCTGAGCAGATCATCCTAATTTCCTAATTCTGACAAGCAACAAAGAGGAGGATGGAATGTATAGGCTAGATAGGCAAGCGTACTCTGAAGAATGGCCTCCATTAATCTGTCAAGCCAACTCCTCTGAAATGAGGAGCAGTACAGCGGTTTATAACATCAGGGGAAAATGCTTGAGGTCCAAACCTCACTTCAGCCTAAACTGGGCCAGATTTGATAACATAATGACTGCATGTCATGATGACAATAAACTAACATTTCAAACAGCATAAAAAAATTGATAGGTACTGGCACTTTTCACAGAACTAAGTTCCCCTCAGCTCTTGATTAGGTAGTTCCTCTCACCTCTACTGGGTGATTAGGTGGTTGATTAGGTGGTTCCTCTCACCTCTACTGGGTGATTAGGTGGTTCCCCTCATCTCTACTGGGTGATTAGGTGGTTGATTAGGTGGTTCCTCTCACCTCTACTGGGTGATTAGGTGGTTGATTAGGTGGTTCCCTTCATCTCTACTGGTTGATTAGGTGGTTCCCTTCATCTCTACTGGTTGATTAGGTGGTTCCCCTCATCTCTACTGGTTGATTAGGTGGTTCCCCTCAGCTCTACTGGTTGATCAGGTGGTTCCCCTCATCTCTACTGGTTGATTAGGTGGTTGATTAGGTGGTTCCCCTCAGCTCTTGATCAAGTGGTTCCCCTCATCTCTACTGGTTGATTAGGTGGTTCCCCTCAGCTCTTGATCAAGTGGTTCCTCTCATCTCTACTGGTTGATTAGGTGGTTCCCCTCATCTCTACTGGGTGATTAGGTGGTTGATTAGGTGGTTCCCTTCACCTCTACTGGGTGATTAGGTGGTTGATTAGGTGGTTCCCTTCATCTCTACTGGTTGATTAGGTGGTTCCCCTCATCTCTACTGGTTGATTAGGTGGTTCCCCTCAGCTCTACTGGTTGATTAGGTGGTTCCCCTCATCTCTACTGGTTGATTAGGTGGTTCCTCTCAGCTCTACTGGTTGATTAGGTGGTTCCCCTCATCTCTACTGGTTGATTAGGTGGTTCCCCTCATCTCTACTGGGTGATTAGGTGGTTGATTAGGTGGTTCCCTTCACCTCTACTGGGTGATTAGGTGGTTGATTAGGTGGTTCCTCTCACCTCTACTGGTTGATTAGGTGGTTCCCCTCATCTCTACTGGTTGATTAGGTGGTTGATTAGGTGGTTCCCCTCAGCTCTTCTGTGCTATTGTACCCTCCACAGCACTACTGCTGGGCTCAGAGACTTTGCCTCTGTTAAAAGTGGTGTGTGAAGTTTTATATACCGCGCCTTGGTCATTAACCCACATTAACTTTAAATGTTTTGCACCATGTATTGAGAGCTCTACATTGGCGTGCAAACCAAGGAACTTAAGTACAAAACAGGCCCTTGCAGTTCAGTATCAGTGGTGGACTGAAAGCCAAATGGGTGTGCTTGGTTATAAAATGTATAAAGGTTGTAAAACTTTAGAGCCAGGTTTGCATGTCACTGGCATTGTGAGCTGTATTCTTCACCTTTATCTCTGACTTAATGGAGTTGTCAGTCTTATGAGCTAGAGGCACTACTGAAAAACATGTTCATATTTCAGTTACACCTAATCATTCTATGCTACAGCCACATTTGGTGGTGTGCTACGTCTGAAATGGCCAGGACAGATCTTCCACAACCGAAACCAGTCATTTTCAAATGCCATGCCATGACTGAGCCAAGGTGGGAGAGAGATGTAATATCGCAGGCTGGGTAAAAACACCAAGGGCCCTGGGGCTACACCTATTCCTCCTCCCCCCCCCCCTCCTCTTCTCAGCTCTTATCTTTTTCCATCCCACTGTCCATCTTTTTATCTTTTTACTCTTTTACTGGCTATACTAGCCCATTGCACAGTCTTTACTATTTATATCACTTTGCACTATCCTCACACACACAAGCACAAGTACTCTATCTTTGCACTATCCACACAAGCACATGAACACTATCTCTCTGCACTCTTTGCACTACTTTCCTTGTGGACATCAACACTGACACAATCAATGCACACTGTAATATCTGTAGAATATCTGTATACACCCCACTCCCTGTGAACATGTTTTTCCCTATGTGTATTGTTTTTCTACTGTGATTTGTGTATGTATGTTTGTGAGTTAAGTTAAGTGTATAAGCTACTGGATGACCTACATTTCCTTCGGGATTAATAAAGTATCCATCTATCTATCTATCTATCTATTCAAAGGCCCCCTGAAAATGATCACACAATATGTTCAGGCTATCTAGGAAATGTACCAGTTTGCAACCATGATGAAATGCTACATCCTTACTATCCCACCCATAACACATCACAGCAAATGCACACTTTGATATTTCATCAATGACAACAATCAATGACATCAGTGATGTTAATTAGAATGTAAAAAACGTAACATTCAATAATCCTATTAATCTGATTTGAGAAATCTGCAGTATTAAAAAAGGCTGTGTAAGTATGATTAATTAGTGAGTTAATTAGTGTCTCCACAATCATTTTTAAACCTGAGACCATGACAACTCAGCGACACAAATTGGTAATAATAACTACATGAGAGAAAAAGTGAAGTCCAATCAGTATTTTCTTCGAGAGGTACAATCTTAGTTGTTAAAAAGGAGTAGCCTACTTTAATGAAACAGGGGCTGGTCGGCAGTGGTACAGGAGCTAAAGAAGTCGTTTAGTAATCAGAAGGTTGCTAATTCGATTCCCTGTCGAAGTGTCCTTGAGCAAGGCACTGAACCCCCAATTGCTCCTGATGTGCAGTGTGCCATCAGTGTAAATGTAAAATGTGTATACATATGTAAGTCGCTTTGGATAAAAGCGTCTGCTAAATGACTAAATGTAAATGTAAAGCAGTGCGCCCAGCTAGAGCCTCTGTGACCTTCGACCTGTGACCTTCGGTGCTGTTGTTAGGCGTCAGCTCCTTTCTCTCCGGGACCGCTTGCAGGGTTGGTTGATGCGCATTGTTGCCGGTAGCTTTCAATAAGTCTGCACAGCCTGTTACGATGGCACTTCCAACATGAGTGTGTGTGTTCAAGTGTGCGAGGGGGTAGCAGCCTTCTGTGTGTGTAATGATAGTTCACCCCATAACGCTTTGTGGAGTGTTAATGTTTCATTCTGTGCCTAATGTTCTGAAATGGGGGGTGGCTTATGTCTCCTCTTTTGTGTCTAATATGGATGTGCATTACTGTTCTCATTTCATCCGTGTGCTGTGTTATTTGATGCCTGTGTACTTCTGTTGTGTTGGTTAGTGTATCTGTCTTGTGTATGAGATCCTCTCTGCGTCTCCTTCACGGCGTGTTCTTAGGCACACCCAGGGTTGTCCTGTATGGGGCAGGGGACTTGCCTCTAAACCTGATATCTCAACGTCCACCTCCATTCTTCTGGACTAACCATTGGCCTGGACCATTTGAATAATTACATGAAAATGGAATTCATTTACATTCTACATAAAAAAATTAAAAAAAGACAGACATTAATTATTAATGAAGTCATGGCTAGGTAATTATCAGATTACAGAAAAAGAAAAAAAAGTGTATACTTAATATCACTGTTCACACCATCAAGGGATGTAGAGCCATAGTTTCCACACCTGGTGATGAGTTTAAGGGTGATGAGTATATTAAACGTCTTTTTCTATTCACAGCCATTTCAGGCAGAATGTATGTGTTTCGGGACCAGGACGTCAGAATTAGAGTAGTGTGTATTATGACGGTGTACAGTGGGCATTGCTCTGTTATATACTATCAGAACATTCACTATTTGGTCTATAAAATGAGTAGCCCAATAGCTGTAAAATAGCATGCCTGATTTAAGCTAGACATACCTTACCAGCGTAGCTACCTTGCCCAGTGTTTGCTGTTTGAAATATTGCGTGTAATGTTACCGTTTGTTCAGCTGGTGATACATGTGTGTTCTCAAAGGTGATTTAGAGGTGAACTTTCCATACACAACTTCTGTCTTTAGGCAAACGTCTATAGCTGTAGAATTGAAATGCATCGCAGCGTCCCTCTTACAGTGTGGCAGACACTAGTGCTAAACTCTTCTCCTAAACCTAAACCATAGCAGTTCACCGTGGATACCCTGGACATTTAACATTCATGACACTTTCATTCACAGCTGCTGGAAAAAGCATCTGAACAAACTCTATAGTTCTATTACAGTTAGTGCTAGTTGGTTGTCCATAGCAGATGTGAGAATGTCTGAATATGTCAGTGTACGTGGCACTGCAAGTGGAACTGCATATCAGCCATGTTCTTTAAACTTTAAATGCTGCTCCCGGCTTATTAGGTCAACCACTAATGATTCTACCGGTAGGTGTTGACTACGACCAGAACTACAGTATACTAAAGCAAACCAAAACTTTGAATCAAAGTGAAATTCATCATTAGATAGATTCTACATTATTCTTGTACAATGGGTCCTATTTTAAAAGCATAAGATGCATGAACATGACTGACGAGGGGGTTAGGACTTTTTGTCACTGAGAATAGACCTAGAATAGGATAGAATAGTTGTTGGATGTGAAGAAACTGTTTTCATGAAAGTAGAAAATGTAGTCTTGCACAGCCTTATTTGCAGGGACCTCACTAATGTGTTTGACTGGGAAATCTGCCAACACTTCTTATTGCCTTGTAAAGGGCACGGGAAATCTGAACTGACTTAGTCCTCCTGTGATAACAATCTCTTTTTCACTTGCAATCAGACATACACGCATGACAATAGGGCCAGATGTGTACCAAATCACCTGAGAAGGAGAAACAATACCCCTATCATTTTAAGGCTAAGAGATAAAGAGTTACCGGCAACTTACTCAATTCAATTCAATTCAATTCAACTTTATTTCGCCATGTATGCAGATACTAGGAATTTGTTTTGGTATTCTCCATGTAGGCTATAGTATACAAACTATCTCCTGCACGAGATCTCCACGGCCGCTACACAAGCGCCATCTTACTGTGTCCTCTACTGTCTAGTCAAATAGGCAAACCAGAGCACGTTTTTCATGAATAATGATAGACCCCTTACCTTCATATGCACAAGCACATGCTTAGTTACAAACCAGTGACTCCACTGATCAGTGACACTGAGTAGCATTACGCTACGTGACGTCCCCAGGTGGAAGCATGGTGTCAGATGAGAATGACTTTCCAAGTGTTTTTTTTCTTTCTAGCAATTTTTGCATGATGCCAATCTAAATAGCATGCAATATTGTCATGTGATTGTGTCTGCACTTTGACTTGACTGGTAAGATAAGCCATGTTTCTTTTCAACATTTTGTTAATATATGTATTTTTTAATCATTTTGCTGCTAAATTGACATCAATTAATCATCGCCAAATTCCCATAGTTATTTTATCAAAGTTGATCAAATTCATTATTACCTAATCACAAATTCATAACTTTTTTGGGTCTTTGAATACTTCAAACAGATGTGCATCATCAGCATCTCCCTGATATGAAAAATCTACAAAATGTGTTGTACCAACAAATTATCTTTGCACAGACTTAGCTGTTAATCAAAAGATTCTTTCCTGCTCCCTTTATATGAGTTTTTTGTATTATTCATGCAGTTATGAGCTGCACAAACATGAGTTCATAAATCACCAGAGGATATACGTATTATGGAGCAGCGGACTGGGTCCCTAGACCAGGAAAAGAACCCACACATATTTGTTCTTAGCATTAACAACCGTAATGTGAGTTTTCTGCATTAGTCACATAAAAAGCATTATCTGACATTCTGATGCAATGCAAATCTTCTTCCCCGTGTGGAGATGGTACACTCACACACATAATTCATCTGGGATGCGGAATAGAGATGGGAAGTACACTCACACACATAATTCATCGGGGATGTGGAATAGAGATGGATTTGTCTAAGGCTTTGCGAAAAGAGCAAAGCAAAAACCGCTCTCACACACTCGCACACACACACACACACACGTGCGAACACACACACACACGTGCAAACACACACACAAGCACACACACACCCGCACACGCGCACGGACACGCACACACACACCCGCACGCACACACACACACACACGTGCAAACACACACACTCAAGCACACACACCCGCACACGCGCACGGACACGCACACACACATACACACACCCGCGCACACACACACACACACACACACACACACACACACACACACAAAGGGGAAGATGTGCAGAGGGGTTCTAGACTCCAGTGCATGGTGAAGTGTAATGCATGTACTACTGAGTCCCCCTGAAGTGACACACTGTCAGTCAGTGAGTGCAAAAGGAGGCGTCTTTGGGAGATGTTTAGACCGTAGGGACGCCTGTCTGATCAGGATGGCTAGGAACCAGTGAACCTCGCCGACATCGGTTGGTTCATATGCAAAATCAGTTAGAAGCAGCTCTCCTTTTGTGTCGTAGCTCCATCCCATTCAAGACTAAACTCTAGCTAATGTGCTACTTGTTAGTACAGGTTTAGGACTTGGTGGAAGAAGATGGTTCTAGATGGTGGTCAGCGCTGCTCAGGTTCACTGGTATGTAACAGTAATCCACCGTATCAGAATGGAGGCAGATCCTGACTCTGGAATGGATGCCCATCAAGTGACTAAATGGTGACTCAGACAGAATTCATTCTGTTCCATTCATCTGTTAGAAGCCAGTTATAATTATACATTTACATTTAGTCCTTTAGTAGAAGCTTTTAGCGACTTCAAACCTCTGCACCATGCAATACAAGCAAATGGAAGATGAAGGAAAACTAAGACTGAAAGCAAACAGTTCAAATCATGCTTCAGTTTATGAGGACCTGATATCCAGGAGGAGGGGGGAAGAGGTTTTGAGGAGGGAGAAGAGTTGGAGAAGAGTTGGAGAAGAGTTGAAGAAGAGTTGGAAAAGAGTTGGAGAAGAGTTGGAGAAGAGTTGAAGAAGAGTTGGAGAAGAGTTGGAGAAGAGTTGGAGAAGAGTTGAAGAAGAGTTGGAGAAGAGTTGGAGAAGAGTTGGAGAAGAGTTGGAGAAGAGTTGGAGAAGAGTTGAAGAAGAGTTGGAGAAGAGTTGGAGAAGAGTTGGAGAAGAGTTGGAGAAGAGTTGGAGAAGAGTTGGAGAAGAGTTGGCTCTTCTTAATATTGGAGGTGATGGAAGGAGAGCAGATATTGGGTTTTGGCTGAACATGATGGACATACCGGTAATGAGTATAATTCTAACAAAACCTTCAACAACAAAGTTAAAGAATACATATTTTAAATAAAGGTCATTAAAAATATCTTGGAGACAGATCTAAATAACTGAGAAATTAAATGAATAAAAATAACAATTGTATGCAACCCCTTTTAGAAGGAGAGATTGGATATTCATGGCCATGCTCGATAAGTACAATACTTGGATTAGAGGGAGTCTTACAACAACACCAGGACAAGGGATGTGCAGAATGACAGAATGAGAATGGCAGGAAGTGGAGAGGGTAATGCACAGTCTCTTCCAGTCAGTATGCGCAGTGACGGAGGTGTTGGAAGTGAAAGAAGACATCTTCTGTGGGAGTTTCATCTTGTGCGTGTATTCTGTGATTTTCAGAGAGCTTCATAAAATCAGCTTTTTTTTTTAATCGCTATTGTGGGTCAATTCTAAAAAGAAACATAAGAGCTATAAATGGGGACAGTCTTTTGAAATGAAAATGAAACAATCCCTTTGTTCCGTTCCTCAAGTTGTCCTCATTGCCTCAACCAGACAGATACAGTATAGTCCTACCATAACAATCTGTCCCTGTTATTTCTGTCACTTGTTCTGGCATTTTTTTTCTGAACACATGTACGCTTTACTTGCAGCGTTGCAGTATACTGCTGGTCAGAATACCTCGTAAGGATATGTTTGATGATATTAAATTTGATCTCTATTCACTGCATTGACATTTCATTATCCATCGCCCGTATAGAATTATGTGTAAAAAAAAAAAGTCTGTATACTTGGACATGAGCGAAAAAGATATTTCTTTTTTGCTAATGGGAAATTGTTATGATTTAAAAAGCCAAAACTTAAGGGTAAAATGCACAAGGTTTGAACATACACTGAATAAGCAGCTTTCATCTCATTGTTCCTCATTCCATATTAAAGGCAGGAGGACATTAGAGTTTAGAGGAACAGAGTGAAGCAAGAGGAAAGCAGGGGATGAACTAAGAGGGAAGGAGAAAGATACAATAAATGAACCAAAAACATACAGCTGATGACACTGAAAAGTCATCAAAAATGATAAAGTGTAGGTTTTGTGAACAGGAAACAAATACCAAGTCAGTCAACCTGAAAAGATGACTAAAACAAACAGTGACACTGTATTCATCTTATCTATCTTGGTCGGCTCAAGATTTCAATCCATGTTCTGTAGTGATGATGATGATGATGATGATGATGCTCTATCTCTACTAGTGTCCATGTGCTGTAGTGATGATGATGATGATGATGATGATGATGATGCTCTATCTCTATCTCTACTAGTGTCCATGTTCTGTAGTGATGATGATGATGATGATGATGCTCTATCTCTACTAGTGTCCATGTTCTGTAGTGATGATGATGATGATGATGATGATGATGATGCTCTATCTCTACTAGTGTCCATGTTCTGTAGTGATGATGATGATGATGATGATGATGATGCTCTACCTCTATCTCTACTAGTGTCCATGTTCTGTAGTGATGATGATGATGATGATGATGCTCTATCTCTATCTCTACTAGTGTCCATGTTCTGTAGTGATGATGATGATGATGATGATGATGATGCTCTATCTCTCACCTACTAGTGTCCATGTTCTGTAGTGATGATGATGATGATGATGATGATGATGATAATGATGATGATGCTCTATCTCTATCTCTACTAGTGTCCATGTTCTGTAGTGAGGCTACCTCTATCTCTCACCTGTCGTCTGTGATGATTGGAAACAACCTGGACCTGAGTCTCACTAGAGCCCAGTCAGACCTTAATGCAGTGTTTGTTGGCACTATGAACATCATCTGAAAATTGATTTTCCTTATTAAATCAGATGATTAAGTGAGAAAACAAGCTATAATCTGTAACCCAGCTATCAAGAGTTCTCTCTTCTAAACAAGGGGCAATCATTTCTCTATTTAATTACTGTGCACTTGGTGCGTGGGCCGTGGCTATTGATGACTCCACGGTTCACATCACTGGGAATGGAACCAGAACGTTGATGGAACACACTCTAGTCATCCGCTCACCCCACAGATGTTCAGGTCTGATGTGAAGTTTGAGAGATTTCTTAATTAAATTTGCACTTTTACAATCTATGCTCGCCTAATTTCTCATGATGCTGATGTGTACTGGCTTCGCCTCTGTTATATGTAACCAACCTTTACTACCAGTTCTCTGGTTTGGGAAAAAAAAAAATCTAAAATTACTTTGAAAGACCTTGAAAGGTTACAACAAAGCACATCTGACAATGTGTCCAAGTTATCCAACATTGAATAATGCAAATTCTGCAGATTTCTAATTTAACTTTTGAAATGCTAAAGTATAATTGATGTTCTCGTAAAGCTATTGAAGAAGACTCAGACTCCAGTGACACATGTGCACATGTGGACATGCTAACCCTTACGTTATCTACCAATCAATGATCAGGTATAAAAAGCAATAAGGGTTTCCTCTATATACATTTAGTACAAGTACAACAGTGCTTTTGGCGGCGTCTTTTGTGTCCCCCTCAGGAATTGCTTGAGAAATGTTTCTGTTTATTGTCCCCCCCCCCCAACAGTGGAATAAAATGTCCGCCAATGGTCCTTAAAAATGGCCCTTATAATCAATATTACTAATAAATCAGGATTTGGGATGAGAGTTTAATCCCTTTCAATGGGTTTAATGCATTTGTCTTTGAGGACATGATGAGTGATAGTTGCCCCATGATGAAATGCAGGTACACCCATATTGATTACAAAGCCAGAGCAGCCTGAATTAGCCACAACAACAAGACATTGGAGTCAGTGGGTAGATAGATAGCTGAACTACTCAATACTAAGTATTTCTTCATAGTTCTACTCAATACTTAGTATTTCTTCAGAGTTCTACTCAATACTTAGTATTTCTTCATAGTTCTACTCAATACTTAGTATTTCTTCATAGTTCTACTCAATACTAAGTATTTCTTCATAGTTCTATTCAATACTAAGTATTTCTTCATAGTTCTACTCAATACTAAGTAGTTCTTCATAGTTCTACTACACATGAAGTAGATATAGTTTCCTGACCGTATTACACCTGCATATCAATGGGCCAAGCTCTGGGTCATAGGGTTTGTTAAGGATGAGAAAGTAGGGCCTGTTTCTCTCGTCTTTACATCATTCGGTTAAATGTGTTTCAGTACCCAGCCCATATCATATGTACATCACAGGCTTCCGGTGGGAATTCCTCGAGGCAAAGACAATAGATGAATCGCTGATTTATCTTAATGGTTCTAAAACTGTCAGAAAAAGATGCGGTCTTTGAACGTCAACATTTACATTTTAATTGCGTCCTCATCCCTGGTTGTTTATACTCCATACACTGACAGGCAGTTTGACTTTTGCACACCTTTTTGTCTCCTTGCACACCTTAATCTGTTTGTTGTGATTTATTCACTATTCGGAGATGTGACTTTGCCTTGACTTTTTGACTTGTTTCCTTTGAATGGATTGGTTCATTAGCTCAGCAGCAATCTGTATATCAGCGGCTCCCTCCCGCCGAGAATGGGAATGTCTGAAGGCAGAAAAAGTGATCACAAATCAATCACACAATCAAAAGAAATGGTCCATTTAGCCCTTCTCTCCTGAATAATCACAATGTATGCTCTGTCTCCCTGCCCCCGTGGCTTCTCTCCCTATCTCCCCTGTCCGTCCACCGTTCACTCCTGATTTCCACACACTTATCCATCCCTATTTGCCCATTTCGAAATCTCTCTCATTTTCTCTCTTCTCCCCTACACCCTGATGTATTACCTCTTCACCCCCCTCATTTCTCTTCATCTTCTCCCTCCCTCACAGGTGCGGTGTGCATCGCCCAGTCCCAGAGGATCCCCAGGGAGCCAACGCCTGGCCAGTTTGACAGAGCCATCCTCCGCCTGCTGGAGACCCCTAGCGCACGTGCAGTCATTATGTTTGCTAATGAGGATGACATCAGGTACGCTACACAAATACTCTATATATGTTTGAACTTCAAACCAATTTGTTTGTGAACTGACTTCAAGGACAATCTCAATGCAAGAGTATTCTCCCTACCTGTTTTGATGAAACTGTAAATAGTATTACTGTAGTCCATAACTTCACATCAACATGAACTGATTTGATGGAGTTCTTACCTACTTCACCAAAAGTCTAGCATCATTTCTGTCTTGTAGTGTAGTGTAGTGTAGTTAGATATATTTGTGTCTTAGTGTAGTTAGATATATTTCTGTCTTGTAGTGTAGTGTATTGTGGTAGAGAAGTCGTTTAGTAATCAGAAGGTTGTTAGTTCGATTCCCTGTCGAAGCGTCCTTGAGCAAGACACTGAACCCCTAATTGCTCCTGATGTGCAGTGTGCCATCAGTGTAAATGTAAAATGTGTATACATCCTTGTAAGTCGCTTTGGATAAAAGCGTCTGCTAAATGTAAATGTAGTGTAGTTAGATATATTTCTGTCTTGTAGTGTAGTGTAGTGTAGCTAGATATATTTCTCTCTTAGTGTAGTGTAGTGTATTGTGGTAGAGAAGTCGTTTAGTAATCAGAAGGTTGCTAGTTCGATTCCCTGTCGAAGCGTCCTTGAGCAAGACACTGAACCCCTAATTGCTCCTGATGTGCAGTGTGCCATCAGTGTAAATGTAAAATGTGTATACATCCTTGTAAGTCACTTTGGATAAAAGCGTCTGCTAAATGACTAAATGTAAATGTAGTGTAGTTAGATATATTTCTGTCTTGTAGTGTATTGTAGTGTAGCTAGATATATTTCTCTCTTAGTGTAGTGTAGTTAGATATATTTCCCAGGGCTAGGAAATGAGAACATTTTTGCTCCTTCTGCCCTCTGTAGACGGATCCTAGAAGCTGCCAAACGCAACAATCTCACAGGTCACTTCCTGTGGGTGGGTTCAGACAGCTGGGGCTCCAAGGTTTCGCCCGTGGTGCATCAGGAGGACATAGCAGAGGGGGCCATCACCATCCTGCCACAGAGAGCATCAGTGTCTGGTAGGAGGAGATGCCAAGGAACTGCTCTACTGCATCTGCTTGACGATAACAAGGCAATATACAGTATCAACACCCCAAAGAAGCCCCATTAATGCCCTCCGGGCCTCATTCACTAACATTGCAACCGCAGCGCAATCAGCGCCTTGGCCAAACTGCATAGAGCGCACAGTGATTTTTAAGGTGGTAACATGGAGAGTTGAGGACACGAAGGAAACCAAGTGGTATTTAGCAGTTTGGCAATGATAAAGTAATGATGAAATAAAGTACATAAAGTCAGTTTCCAATCAATGTCACTTCAAATCCATCGGTGTGTTGTACCTCTTAGCTTTTGACAGGTACTTCAAGAGCCGTTCTTTGTCCAACAATCGGCGCAACGTTTGGTTTGCTGAATTCTGGGAAGAAAACTTTGAGTGCAAGTTAGGCATGCATGCCAAACGGCCAGGTAGTCTGAAGAAATGCACAGGTAAGATAATAGTTTTCTTGTTATATTGCATTATTACACGGCTCTTCTTAATGCTGTAGAATGCTCCATTCACTTGTATGGGGCTTCCCAACGTTCTGTGGTCAACTATTTTTTCATATTTGACCGTTGCTATGCATAATTGATCGCTGTCAAGGGAAGTGGCCTTTTTGCCTCGGATTCACGTCTTTCGTAGCACTCCGCAAGTAGTCCGGTAATTTATCAACCTCAGTGTATTCCGTTGCTTAGCGACGTCAGCTGATCTGATCTTGAGTTTCAGCTGACAGTTGAGCAGCTGTGTTCTGAAGAATGTTCAACGTCTTTGAAGTTCAACGTCTTTGGCGAACTATTTCTCTGCTTTTTAACACCACGAATGGTAACAAATAAAATGTAATTAAAATAATATTATAAAAAGACACACTGTGTTAAGTTCGCGTCGGGGTGCTGTTCGCCCTGTCGGGGCTTATTTTCCCGATAATGACCGGCGTTCTATACATTATCCCTTACTTAACTAAATGTGAAATACATAAGCTGTTGTATTATCATTGGTGGCTCATAATCAATCATTTGATTGCTGTTCTTTGACTGGGAATATCTGCATTATTACAAAAGGGATTTACACAGACTGATTTAGTTCACTGAAAATCTTCCATCGACCTGCAGATTAAAATCGCAAGCAGTCCAAACTAAAGGTGAAGGAGTATGGATTTGGGTTGTAGTTTTCAGTGTGTGTGTGTGTGTGCGTTTGTGTGAGTCAGTGAGTGAGTGTGTGTGTGTGTGTGCGTTTGTGTGAGTCAGTGAGTGAGTGGGTGTGTGTGTGTGTGTGTGCATTGTTAAAATCCCCCAAGTGATGCGGCATCAGTATTTCATTATCCTTGGTCTAAAGATGTTACCATATTTATCATCATAAGGACTCACCATAAGGCCATCGTTTGAGGCAGGTATATAAGGTTTAGAGTATATATGAAACATACTGCTTTGTAGTCTCAGGACACTTGACTTGATATTCCTTTCCCAATGAACCAACACATGCAGAAACACACACGAGTGCTTCACTTCGGCATGAGTCATCTGAATGAAGCGTATGCAGCAAACCAGGGTTTATTTCATATGAGCTGAACCGTCCCTTTTTGTATCAAGGAAGATGAATTTGCTTCGGACAAAAGCATCTTTTAAATACCAAAACTATAACTATGGAGGCAGATTGTAATGATTAAACATATTGTGAACAGCTACATATGATCTTAAAGAAGGTTTTACAAAGTGTCTTTATTTACAAACAATCACAACAACAGTCAGCTCTTATATGGAATAGAGTGAAACAGAAAAATAGCAGATTCTCTTCAATTGTTCATCATTGTTTGCCAGAAGTAGAAAAATAGTCGACTGACTCTTTCTCCCTCTTTCTCTGTGTGTGTGTGTGTGTGTGTGTGTCTGCGTGTGTGTGTGTGCGTGTATGAGTGGTCTGCGTGTGTATCGTTCTCTTCCTCTCTGCTTCTCCATCTCTGCTCTTCTGTGTTGTCTGATGTTCCTGTGCTCAGAAAGCAGTTGTACTCTCTTGTGGCGGTTGCCATTGTTCTGGCAGTATGGCTTGATAAAAATGGAGATAATTACATTCTTGTCATTATGGCTCTCTCTCAAATGGTCTCTCCTCTGAAATGCCTGCATTCTGCCAAAAGCAAGCTGCCGGGCAGGCTGACACCTCTGATTTTTCTCTCAAAAAGGGGATAGCTTTGTTTGGATGTGAAAGCATCTATGATAATAATAACTACTCTTCCTGTAATACGTCTCACAGTGGGTAAAGGGAGGCTTCCTCTGTGAGTTTGACTGTCTGTTATTGGCCCTGCATACTGCTCCGGTGATTTGATCTGACAATGAAAAGTTGAGAAAAAAACACAGACATTATCCTAGCAAAACAATCAAATATAGTCCTAGCTTGATGCTGAAAAAAAATATAAATATATATATATATTTGGTCATCAACAGTGAACCTCTCTGGAACATAAAGTGGCAGGAACAGATCTTGGTAAAATTGTATAGAATTTGTTGCTGCCTTTGTAAGGGATGTGTATCCAGAAGGTGTTGGAGTGCTATTTGAACATTTCTTCAGCATTCTAACCCCACGGAGGGAGACTTTGAATCGATACGGATATGCAGGCTAGCCTACGATGCATTCTGAACTATCAAATGGTGGGATGGAATGAGCTATGAGTTGTATAGCCTCCCTTGCTAGGTCAAAGAGACTATGAAACTTTAAACTGCATGTCTGTTACCTTGAGATACATATGGACTCCTGCCTGTATCATAGCATCAGAGTTTTGAGATTTAGCCATAAATATGTTTCCATCCTCCATGATTTACATGTGTTTTGAGGCTAGATAGCCAGTGTAGATTGTGTGTTAGATAATTTGTGTAGATTGTGTGTGAGATCATTTGTGTAGATTGTGTGTGAGATAATTTGTGTACATTGTGTGTGAGATAATTTGTGTAGATTGTGTGTGAGATCATTTGTGTAGATTGTGTGTGAGATAATTTGTGTACATTGTGTGTGAGATAATTTGTGTAGATTGTGTGTGAGATTTAAACCAGATGTTTATGTTTGATTGTGTGTGAGATTTAAACCAGATGTTTATGTTTGATTGTGTGTTCTTTGTCTTCGTATCTGGAAATAAATTGTAATCATGAATGACGTTACCACGACATAGCCACTTTCAACTAAATCCCAAGAAACATGATTTAGATATGCCCCCTGCTGAGTCCCGCCCTGTGAACTCACTGTAGGAGAGGCCTTTATTGGTCTTTCAGAAAGACTTCCAATTTGACTACAGTTTGCTTTTGACAGTGGTTCTGAAGGGTGCACAGAAAAGTTATTTTCTATTTTTCAGACATGATTATATACCCATATAACAGCTTAAGTGAGACAATTCTTTGTGTCCCATCCTTACAATGTTTAGGTGCATGAACATGCTTGTCTGTGTGGGTGGATGGTGTGTGCGAGCTGTGTGAATAACTGTTGTTGACATTCACCATGTGTACACATACCTGAAATATCTAAGTGTATATTTCCTTCAACTTGAGATAGTGGGTATGTTTGAGAGATGAGTAACACTTCAGAAAAAGATTATATTTGTGTTAGTGTCTGAATCTTATTGAGATCATGAGATGATTTGTATGATAGAGCGTTTCCATACTACAATCATTCACATTTGTATTTGTTCCATGTACATCTATCCCATATGCCCTCTCTCCTTAATACAAACAAAATGCTTCAAATTCCTAACATTTAGGCTACGTGCACATCACCTGATCTCTCATCACCAACAAGGATTTTTTTAAATTAGGCCAGTGTACTTTTGCCTTAAATGTATTTAGGTAGTTGTCTGACAAGCAATGCACAACCTCAGCTATACCGCCGTTGTTCAGACTGAGCTAGAGTGTCAAATGCAAGCAGCCACGGTTAGAAGATCATCTGTTTTCAGCTCCAATGAGAACCACTGACTAAGTGGGTTTACATGTGACATGACATTTCAAACATAATAACAACAACAACAAAAAAACAACACACAACTGACTAACTTATGTTCCATTCACTTTCTGTCTCCAACCAACGTATACAGTATGTTGTTATTTTACATTTGACATTGGCTCTAGTGGACCCACCGACTGTCTTGACATTTTTAGCCTCCTGCTGTTTTTTGTTAAGCTCAAACTGATGCCGGTGAATGTGGACTGTGCCGGTGCTAATGAGCGCTAATAAACAATAACATTTTTGTTCCACTCTGGAATGACTAACGGTCCACATTAAGACAAATGAAGCATGTCCCTCGGAGGGGCTCAGAGGTGATAGCCAGAAGTAGCAATTACTAATGACAATTAATTATTACTAATGACAATTAATTAGACATGCCACTCGGGACTGAAAGGTTCCATGTTGGCTCTTCATCATGTTTGACTGAGCTTGGACAGTGGGGGGGGGGGGGGGCAGTGGCTCTTTATCAGCTCTGTCCCATTCCACCTAGGATGCCTTGATTACATCTGCCTCTCACTGCAGCAAGCTCAGTAAACTAATCCGTGTAGACAAAGGTGACATGTTTACATGGCCAGCCTGTAAAACAGTGCCCTTGGCAAATGATATTACATTGCAATGGTAAATGGGAATGGCAGCAATGGCCAATTCACCAGGAAGCAAGATCTGGAGCTTTACTGCTTTACCTTTTTAATTTGTTTAAAGATTTAAGCTTTACTGCTAAGAGAGACCTTTTTAATTAGTTTAAAGATTTTTGTAAACATCTGATTTGACACTAAAGGTCTGACACAGAGGTTTTCAGCCAGAATATTACAACTGATTTAGTAATAAAGTAATATACTCTATGAACACAAATAAATGCAGTTTATCAGTGCACTTTTCACTCAAACTACCGGCCAAGTTGCGAGCTGTGCTGCATGTCATGGTCACTGATGGCTGATGGCTAGTGTTCAAGATGGCTGATGGCTAGTGTTCAAGATGGCTGATGGCTGATGGCTAGTGTTCAAGATGGCTGATGGCTAGTGTTCAAGATGGCTGATGGCTGATGGCTAGTGTTCAAGATGGCTGATGGCTAGTGTTCAAGATGGCTGATGGCTAGTGTTCAAGATGGCTGATGGCTGATGGCTAGTGTTCAAGATGGCTGATGGCTAGTGTTCAAGATGGCTGATGGCTAGTGTTCAAGATGGCTGGTGGCTAGTGTTCAAGATGGCTGATGGCTAGTGTTCAAGATGGCTGATGGCTAGTGTTCAAGATGGCTGATGGCTAGTGTTCAAGATGGCTGATGGCTGGTGGCTAGTGTTCAGGATGGCTGATGGCTAGTGTTCAAGATGGCTGATGGCTAGTGTTCAAGATGGCTGATGGCTAGTGTTCAAGATGGCTGATGGCTAGTGTTCAAGATGGCTGATGGCTAGTGTTCAAGATGGCCGGTGGCTAGTGTTCAAGATGGCTGGTGGCTAGTGTTCAAGATGGCTAGTGTTCAAGATGGCTGATGGCTAGTGTTCAAGATGGCTGATGGCTGATGGCTAGTGTTCAAGATGGCTGGTGGCTAGTGTTCAAGATGGCTGATGGCTGGTGGCTAGTGTTCAAGATGGCTGATGGCTGGTGTTCAGGATGGCTGATGGCTAGTGTTCAAGATGGCTGATGGCTGGTGGCTAGTGTTCAGGATGGCTGATGGCTGGTGGCTAGTGTTCAGGATGCTGATGGCTGATGGCTGGTGGCTAGTGTTCAGGATGGCTGATGGCTAGTGTTCAAGATGGCTGATGGCTGGTGGCTAGTGTTCAGGATGGCTGATGGCCAGTGTTCAAGATGGCTGATGGCTGATGGCTAGTGTTCAGGATGGCTAGTGTTCAGGATGCTGATGGCTAGTGTTCAAGATGCTGATGGCTAGTGTTCAGGATGGCTGATGGCTGGTGTTCAGGATGGCTGATGGCTAGTGGCTAGTGTTCAAGATGGCTGATGGCTGATGGCTAGTGTTCAGGATGGCTGATGGCTGATGGCTAGTGTTCAGGATGGCTGATGGCTAGTGTTCAAGATGCTGGTGGCTAGTGTTCAAGATGGCTGATGGCTGGTGGCTAGTGTTCAGGATGGCTGATGGCTAGTGTTCAAGATGGCTGATGGCTGGTGGCTAGTGTTCAAGATGGCTGATGGCTAGTGTTCAAGATGGCTGATGGCTGGTGGCTAGTGTTCAGGATGGCTGATGGCTAGTGTTCAAGATGGCTGATGGCTGGTGGCTAGTGTTCAGGATGGCTGATGGCTAGTGTTCAAGATGGCTGATGGCTGGTGGCTAGTGTTCAGGATGGCTGATGGCTGGTGGCTAGTGTTCAAGATGGCTGATGGCTAGTGTTCAAGATGGCTGGTGGCTAGTGTTCAAGATGGCTGATGGCTAGTGTTCAAGATGGCTGATGGCTAGTGTTCAGGATGGCTGATGGCTAGTGTTCAAGATGCTGATGGCTAGTGTTCAAGATGGCTGATGGCTAGTGTTCAAGATGCTGATGGCTGGTGGCTAGTGTTCAGGATGCTGATGGCTAGTGTTCAAGATGCTGATGGCTAGTGTTCAAGATGCTGATGGCTAGTGTTCAAGATGCTGATGGCTGGTGGCTAGTGTTCAGGATGCTGATGGCTAGTGTTCAAGATGCTGATGGCTAGTGTTCAAGATGGCTGATGGCTGGTGTTCAGGATGGCTGATGGCTAGTGTTCAAGATGGCTGATGGCTGGTGGCTAGTGTTCAGGATGGCTGATGGCTGGTGGCTAGTGTTCAGGATGGCTGGTGGCTAGTGTTCAGGATGCTGATGGCTGATGGCTGGTGGCTAGTGTTCAGGATGGCTGATGGCTAGTGTTCAAGATGGCTGATGGCTGGTGGCTAGTGTTCAGGATGGCTGATGGCCAGTGTTCAAGATGGCTGATGGCTAGTGTTCAGGATGGCTAGTGTTCAGGATGCTGATGGCTAGTGTTCAAGATGCTGATGGCTAGTGTTCAGGATGGCTGATGGCTGGTGTTCAGGATGGCTGATGGCTAGTGTTCAGGATGGCTGATGGCTGGTGGCTAGTGTTCAAGATGGCTGATGGCTAGTGTTCAGGATGGTTGATGGCTGATGGCTAGTGTTCAGGATGGCTGATGGCTAGTGTTCAAGATGCTGGTGGCTAGTGTTCAAGATGGCTGATGGCTGGTGGCTAGTGTTCAGGATGGCTGATGGCTAGTGTTCAAGATGGCTGGTGGCTAGTGTTCAAGATGGCTGATGGCTAGTGTTCAAGATGGCTGATGGCTGGTGGCTAGTGTTCAGGATGGCTGATGGCTAGAGTTCAAGATGGCTGATGGCTGGTGGCTAGTGTTCAGGATGGCTGATGGCTAGTGTTCAAGATGGCTGATGGCTAGTGTTCAGGATGGCTGATGGCTGGTGGCTAGTGTTCAAGATGGCTGATGGCTAGTGTTCAAGATGGCTGGTGGCTAGTGTTCAAGATGGCTGATGGCTAGTGTTCAAGATGGCTGATGGCTAGTGTCCAGGATGGCTGGTGGCTAGTGTTCAAGATGGCTGATGGCTAGTGTTCAGGATGGCTGATGGCTAGTGTTCAAGATGCTGATGGCTAGTGTTCAAGATGGCTGATGGCTAGTGTTCAAGATGCTGATGGCTGGTGGCTAGTGTTCAGGATGCTGATGGCTAGTGTTCAAGATGCTGATGGCTAGTGTTCAAGATGCTGATGGCTGGTGGCTAGTGTTCAGGATGCTGATGGCTAGTGTTCAAGATGCTGATGGCTAGTGTTCAAGATGCTGATGGCTAGTGTTCAAGATGCTGATGGCTGGTGGCTAGTGTTCAAGATGCTGATGGCTAGTGTTCAAGATGCTGATGGCTAGTGTTCAAGATGCTGATGGCTAGTGTTCAAGATGCTGATGGCTAGTGTTCAAGATGGCTGATGGCTAGTGTTCAAGATGGCTGGTGGCTAGTGTTCAAGATGGCTGATGGCTAGTGTTCAAGATGGCTGATGGCTAGTGTTCAGGATGGCTGGTGGCTAGTGTTCAAGATGGCTGATGGCTAGTGTTCAGGATGGCTGATGGCTAGTGTTCAAGATACTGATGGCTAGTGTTCAAGATGGCTGATGGCTAGTGTTCAAGATGCTGATGGCTGGTGGCTAGTGTTCAGGATGCTGATGGCTAGTGTTCAAGATGCTGATGGCTAGTGTTCAAGATGCTGATGGCTAGTGTTCAAGATGCTGATGGCTGGTGGCTAGTGTTCAGGATGCTGATATTTAGTGTTCAAGATGCTGATGGCTAGTGTTCAAGATGCTGATGGCTAGTGTTCAAGATGCTGATGGCTGGTGGCTAGTGTTCAAGATGCTGATGGCTAGTGTTCAAGATGCTGATGGCTAGTGTTCAAGATGCTGATGGCTGGTGGCTAGTGTTCAGGATGGCTGATGGGGAGTGTTCAAGATGGCTGATGGCTAGTGTTCAGGATGGCTGATGGCTGGTGGCTAGTGTTCAGGATGGCTGATGGCTAGTGTTTAGGATGCTGATGGCTAGTGTTCAAGATGCTGATGGCTAGTGTTCAAGATGCTGATGGCTAGTGTTCAAGATGCTGATGGCTGGTGGCTAGTGTTCAGGATGCTGATGGCTAGTGTTCAAGATGCTGATGGCTAGTGTTCAAGATGCTGATGGCTGGTGGCTAGTGTTCAAGATGCTGATGGTTAGTGTTCAAGATGCTGATGGCTAGTGTTCAAGATGCTGATGGCTGGTGGCTAGTGTTCAGGATGGCTGATGGCTAGTGTTCAAGATGGCTGATGGCTGGTGGCTAGTGTTCAGGATGGCTGATGGCTGGTGGCTAGTGTTCAGGATGGCTGATGGCTAGTGTTCAGGATGCTGATGGCTAGTGTTCAGGATGCTGATGGCTAGTGTTCAAGATGGCTGATGGCTAGTGTTCAGGATGCTGATGGCTAGTGTTCAAGATGGCTGATCGCTAGTGATCAGGATGCTGATGGCTAGTGTTCAGGATGCTGATGGCTGATGGCTAGTGTTCAGGATGCTGATGGCTAGTGTTCAGGATGCTGATGGCTAGTGTTCAGGATGCTGATGGCTGATGGCTGATGGCTAGTGTTCAAGATGGCTGATGGCTAGTGTTCCAGATGGCTAGTGTTCAGGATGCTGATGGCTGATGGCTAGTGTTCAGGATGCTGATGGCTAGTGTTCAAGATGGCTAGTGTTCAGGATGGCTGATGGCTAGTGTTCAGGATGCTGATGGCTGATGGCTAGTGTTCAGGATGCTGATGGCTAGTGTTCAAGATGGCTGATGGCTAGTGTTCAGGATGCTGATGGCTAGTGTTCAAGATGGCTGGTGGCTAGTGTTCAAGATGGCTGATGGCTGATGGCATGTCATGTTCACAAGGTGACACAATTCTAATTTGGCTGCTCGATGCAGGATGCTGATGGCTAGTGTTCAGGATGCTGATGGCTAGTGTTCAGGATGCTGATGGCTAGTGTTCAGGATGCTGATGGCTGATGGCTGATGGCTAGTGTTCAGGATGGCTGGTGGCTAGTGTTCAGGATGGCTGACGGCTAGTGTTCAGGATGGCTGATGGCTAGTGTTCAGGATGGCTAGTGTTCAGGATGCTGATGGCTAGTGTTCAGGATGGCTAGTGTTCAGGATGGCTAGTGTTCAGGATGCTGATGGCTAGTGTTCAAGATGCTGATGGCTAGTGTTCAAGATGGCTAAATCCTAATTTGGCTGATGGCTGGTGGCTAGTGTTCAAGATGACAAATGCCACTATTGCATCGGCTGCATGCACACAGATAGATAGATAGATACTGTAGATAGGTGGATACTTTATTAATCCCGAGGGAAATTTAGGTCATCGGGTATCAAGATGCTGCAAAGCATTTCTACCCCTATTCATCTATTCATGTCAAACAGTGCGCTGATAACTAGGTTTCAAATTCTTCTTTGAAAAATCCTCTATCAACTTGACATGCATGTGACTCCAGAAACAATTATCACCTGACTCAACTCATGGCTAGTGTTCAGGATGCTGATGGCTGATGGCTAGTGTGACTCCAGATCACCCATCACCTGACTCAACTCATGGCTAGTGTTCAGGATGCTGATGGCTGATGGCTAGTATTCAGGATGCTGATGGCTGATGGCTAGTGTTCAGGATGCTGATGGCTGATGGCTAGTGTTCAGGATGCTGATGGCTAGTGTTCAGGATGCTGATGGCTGGTGTTCAAGATGGCTGATGGCTGATGGCTAGTGTGACTCCAGATCACCCATCACCTGACTCAACTCAGCCACTACAGTTTATTTAGTCCAGAGTTCTGGAGACTTACCAAGTGCTGGAAACCCATCAGAAGTATCTTTCAATTCAATTCAATTCAATTCAATTTTATTTATATAGCGCCATAACAATACAATTGTCTCTAGGCGCTTTACAGAGCCCAGAGCCTGAAACCCCCTTAGTGCAAGCACATTGGCAACACGGGCAAGAAAAAAACTCCCTGTTAGTCAGGAAGGAACCTTAAGCAGAACCACGGCACATTTCATTCATTCATTCATTCATTTCACCAGCTCATCTGTTGCAGTTGGACACAAACTGCAGTTGGGGTCAGATTCTAGTCCAAATGTGAAGATGGTTAAGCACATTGGTTTACGAATGACTGAGTTCCTGTTTGAATCCTCATCTCCTGGGATGCTTATTCTGGCCATTGAGATTCATGTTGCACTTTAGCCAGGAGCGTTGAATTTCAGGAAGCAGGGGGTTGAGATGGAGAACTATTCTAACCTCACTATTTGAACCAGCATCTGGTGCACCACTGCCAAACACAAACCAGTTTTGGGGTCCATTGGGACATACTGTAGGTTTGACATTGTTTTGTACTGTTTCGAGATATGTGTGTGTGTGTGTGTGTGTGTGTGTGTGTGTGTGTGTGTGTGTATGTGTATGCTCTAGTTTGCATGATTAAAATTGAGTCAGAAGCTGTATCTTTGATCCTGACTGGCAACTGAAGATATTATAACATGTCATAGAAATCATTATTTCATTTTTTTTTCTTCTGGATGCTGTTTGTCTTGATAGATTTTTTCTATTACAATTATTTCATTTCATCATTAAAACAATTATAGCAGCAGCAGCAGTCATTTGCCATTTATCTCATTTTTCTAATTTGAGCAGCGACATCACATCTGCTCACTGATGATCGGAAAAAACATCTTGAGTTACAGCAGTTCCCAGAGCAAATTAAATTTGCTCATAAATTACATCTAATTAAGATGTTACACCAAGTGATTTAACTGTCTCTCAACTCTACTGCTTCTGGGAAACACAGAACCAGCGGCAGCGTCTTGTCTTGGAACCTGGGTGGACTGAAGAGTCTGCTAGCTTTAGTTGTGCATTGTTATAGAACTGCTTCACGTTCAGGGTTGGGGATTCATCTATGTGTTATATGAATCACGCAAAAATTATTTGATATAATTAACAGTCGGCTAAGTTTCATTCAAAGGGGAAATGGTAATATGAATGCCATCTGAATGTGGTATACACACGCTCTTACCATCTATCACCTTTTCGACAGGACTGGAGAAAATTGGCAGAGATTCTACCTTTGAGCAAGAAGGGAAGGTCCAGTTTGTGATGGACGCTGTTTATGCCATGTCCCATGCTCTGCATAAGATGCACCTGGACCTCTGCGCAGGATACCCGGGCCTCTGCCCGCGGATGAGTAACGTGGACGGCAAAAAACTGCTCAACTACATCCGGGCGGTCAACTTCAGCGGTGAGTGTAAAAATGTCATGTTGTTCACCAATTTAAAAAGTCACTTTGAAAACCTCATGCTGGATAATGATTCATGCTGTGATTAGGCAGCCATTAATCTTCATCGCTGTAAAGTTAAAAATGAATACCATGAAAAAAATATGATGAAATATGCCAGCGTGACTATCAAAGCAGTAAGATCCAAATGCCACAGAGAACTATTTGATGTTTTATGTGATTGGAATAAAAATTGGATTATGACCATTTTTTTTCCACCACGATTTTCCAGTTTAAAGTAGTGGGGTAAATGATGTTATAGGATCATTTGTAATATTCCAGCTCGAATGAAAAGAGTAAAAATATTCTCATATCCTTCTCATGCCCTTCCACTGCCAGCTGTCAGATAACTCAGTTGACATGTGGAACTTGTGAGACATGGCTGACAAGTACCACGCTAGTGAATTTATATACATGGTCCAGAGTACAGTCCACATATTTGCACGTATTTGCTGGCAACTTAAACATAATTTATAGTATGCCCCGTGTTTGTGTGTGTAGTTAGCAGGTCTGTAATTTCTTGATATTCACCACCTCGAAAAGTTAATGACCGCTGTCATTGGCAACGGGTTTTGTGCTTCTAATTCACATCTTTCATATCATTCCCCAAGAAGTCCGTCATTTAACGTAGCGGAAAGTCATTGTAACTTGAAGTCAGCTAGTAATGGGTTGCTACGCAACACCTGGGACGTTAAAGTGCTATTAGCCTGAAGAACATTTTTTTCTTAGCGGAAATCACGAAACGGCAACAAAATCATTAAAAAGAGGTATTTTGGAGGAATGTCTTCTATCGTTTAGGCAAGTAACTGTATAATAACAAATTCGCCTTGTAGGCTGAAACATTTCTTTTTTTATTGCAAACAGCCATGAAATTAGCCAACAACATTAAACATGAGGAAAACATGTATCTATGAAATGCATTCAATTAAATTGTAATGTCTGCTTTGTGCTGATGGACTGATGCTGGTAGGCTACAGTAAAATAGGCTACCGGTACCTTTTTTTACCCCCAGCTTGTATACGAGGCCCGGCCTTTATTTGTCCGTATCGACCACGCCCCCGGCTACTATCTGAAGCCCGGCCTCTAATTGAATCCCGGTCTTTATTATGAGAATTTACGGTATATATACCATTCCATAGCCATTTCACTCCAACATTTCAGTCTTTACATTTTGCAATTGATCTCCAATTGCAAAATGTAAAGACTGAAATGTTGGAGTGAAATGGCTCACAGATGAGTACATAGACCACATCTTAATCTAAATGCGTAAAGGAGACAGCATGATATGCACCTTCTAAACAAAAGAAACTA
>NC_045154.1:1427500-1460000 GCF_900700415.2 Clupea harengus
GAGGATTGACAAAGAAAGGAAATTATAACCACCCCCAGGCTTGGAATGGGATTGCACCTGCTTTCTCTCACTCGAATATTATCGCCATTTATCTATTGATGTTTACTTTTTATTTCAATTTTCATTAAACGTTCCATCTTATGTGTGTGCTTCATTTTATGTTTGCGTTGAGTACATAATTCATTCCATGCCCTCATCACACCCACCGCCCTTGCATGCATCTATTCCCCTCCTATGCATTTTTAAAACGGAATGACAGGTTGAGCCCCACAGACATTGAGATGAGTGTCTCAAGTCCTTTTCAGTCTGTGATAGCCCTTAAGCCCCAGGTTAGGAAATGGGCAGTCCTAGTAATTGATTGTTATAGCGTTCATCTCCGATGTCACAACAAATACTAATACTAAAAACGTTCTCGAGTCATATTTGTGTATTATTACTATACTTTGTCAGTCGACATGCTGCTGGCGTTGTCTTTGCCATAACATATCTTTTAGCTTGTCAACAAATACACGTGTACCTCTTTTGATTAGGGGGTCTCAAAGCGTGATTTGTAAAGTTTGATGTGTGTGTGTGTGTGTGTGTGTGTGTGTGTGTGTGTGTGTGTGTGTGTGTCTGTGTGTGGTGGGGGGGATAGGGACACATGTCCTTCTGTATCCCTGCTTAAATCAGTCTGTTTTTGAGCTCTCACAGCCAATCTCAAACATATTGCTCATCAAGCATGCTCCATTTCAGATTCATTTAATGAGCTGGAGATGTTCCCCCTCACACACACAGTGTGTCTCCTTCAGAGGCTTAAACACTAAGAGATGTTCCCCCTCACACACACAGTGTGTCTCCTTCAGAGGCTTAAACACTAAGAGATGTCCCCCCATCATACACACAGTGTGTCTCCTTCAGAGACTTAAACACTAAGAGATGTTCCCCCATCATACACACAGTGTGTCTCCTTCAGAGACATGGGCCTTAAACACTAAGAGATGTCCCCCCCTCACACACACAGTGTGTGTCCTTCAGAGGCTTAAACACTAAGAGATGTCCCCCATCATACACACAGTGTGTCTCCTTCAGAGACACGGGCCTTAAACACTAAGCGTCTACATGAAACTGAACCTGAACTGAGCATGACCTCACCGCATCAAACAACAGCAGATCAAAAGGGGAGCCATAAAGAGAATGTAAACAGGGATAATAACTAACTCAGAGCTGGTTGACTGGCTAAAGGGCCTGGGAAGGGAGGCTGCTACGTTGATAACCTTGGGGTTTTACAAAGGCGCGGGAAAATGTCTGCCCTAATGTCTCCCTAATTACCACTACGCAGTCGTTTTTAAACTAGAATTCCAAGCAATTATTGCTACCATGTCATGTAATATACACCATGATTCAGATAGATGATTCAATGCTGCTTTTTCATTGCCACTTAATGAGATTAAGTTCCACAGCCCTAAACAATGTCATACTGTGGGGATCTAGCATGGAAGGAGGCGTCGGGAGGTAGAGATCTCTATTCTCAAAGCAATTCCTGTGCTCCAAAACACCAAGAAGTCCCTAGAAAGCCATTTTTTCCGCATCGGCAAATGACGTAAATATTTAAACACAGAATGGGAGAAATGGAAGGTAGATGTTTCTTTACACTGATGAAGACATTGGCAGTGACAGATAATGCTAGACTAACACAATTAACTTAAATCACCATAACGCACAGTGATACACACTAACACCAGACACAAAAGGGATACACAAGGGATTCCCGCATGTCTTTCAATAGCAGCTTTACCCTGACTGCTTATGTCAAAATCACAGCGACAGAGAGTGCAGAAGCCATGAAAGGAGTCTCGACTGCTTTTGTCCATTCTGGGTTGAACGACGTCTGACGTTTTGGCATGTTTTCTTCTATGTGTTAACTTTCTGTCAATGTAGCCAGCAGCGTAGATATGAAGTAGCCAGCACATGAAGCCTTGTTTACGTTTTTAACCAATGATATAGGGTTAGAACCTAACCTAAGCCTATCAGATATTTATTTGACACCGCTTTTAGCCATTCATTTGTTAGACTAAGTTCCAGCAAAATATTCTAGAGCACGGCTCTTTAGGCCCAGTGCAACTCCAAAAAGGAGGACAAATATGCGTCCGGCTTGATGCTGCGCCGGACGCCGGACAGGGCATTGAAAATCCTAAAATCCGGACGTCTGGTCACCCTATTAACACAACCTGAGCGCTACAGCACACTCACCTGATACATGCTAGGAGGCTACGCCACAGTCTCTCGCCTGGAAGTTCCGTTAGCCCACCCCCAACACGCTACTCTAAAGCTGGCAGCAGCAACACCGTTAGCCCACCCCCAACACACACACTACTCTAAAGCTGGCAGCAGCAGCAGCAACACCGTTAGCCCACCCCCAACACACACACTCCTCTAAAGCTGGCAGCAACACCGTTAGCCCACCCCCAACACACACACTACTCTAAAGCTGGCAGCAGCAGCAGCAACACCGTTAGCCCACTCCCAACACACACACTACTCTAAAGCTGGCAGCAACACCGTTAGCCCACCCCCAACACACACACTACTCTAAAGCTGGCAGCAGCAGCAGCAACACCGTTAGCCCACCCCCAACACACACACTACCCTAAAGCTGGCAGCAGCAGCAACAACACCGTTAGCCCCGCCCCAACACACACACTACTCTAAAGCTGGCAGCAGCAGCAGCAGCAGCACCATTAGCCCACCCCCAACACACACACTACCCTAAAGCTGGCAGCAGTAGCAGCAACACCGTTAGCCCACCCCCAACACACACACTACTCTAAAGCTGGCAGCAGCAGCAGCAGCAACACCGTTAGCCCACCCCCAACACACTCACTCCTCTAAAGCTGGCAGTGGCAGCAATGTGAAGGATCCGCTGGCTGGCAGGTGGTGATGTGAAAGGCCCCCTTGGCTGGAGACGCTGGCGGTGTGGAGGCTTGGGCGGTGGGCTGGGTCACTGGGGCGGTGAAGCACACAGACTGGCAGTGGGGAGGCAGCAGCTTGGCCAACTGGCTCATTGATCCTTGGGTCCGTTCTACTCGCCCTCGCTGGGCTCCAGCGTCATTTGCTATGTTGGGTGACTCTGCTTTCGGCACTGAAGCTGGGCAATCGTGGGCTGTGTTACCAGGCTCGTCACACTGGTAGCAGCAGTCGGTCAGCAGGGGTGGACGTTGTCCGGATGGTCGGGGCTGTACTTGGCAGACCTCCTCTGCCTCCTCCTTGTGGAGGGGAGTTCCGTTCCCCATCCCCAACATGCTACAGTAAGATAGTAGGGCTACAGAACCAATTGAGTTCCATTCCCCGTCCCCAACATGCTACAGTATGATAGTTCAGCTACAGAACCGATGGAGTTCCATTCCCCGTCCCCAACATGCTACAGTATGATAGTTCAGCTACAGAACCAATTGAGTTCCATTCCCCGTCCCCAACATGCTACAGTATGATAGTTCAGCGACAGAACCTGCATCTCCCAGGCTCAAGTGGGCTTACATTATTATTACAAAAATGACACGTTTGTTTTGGGCGGACAACTGAATTCTGTTTTGAGCTATAACGCAGAGATTACCTCATTGTAAGTGTGACCACCACACACCATAGGAATCCCAGGCAGCCTTTATCTAATAGCACAGAGCCAATTGCTGGCTGGCTGCTCAGATTGCAGTGCGTTGGCTTTAATAATGCATGCAACTCAGCCTCCTGAGATCCACATTCATAATTACGTCCCCCCCCCCCCTCTGAGCTTCCCTCCGGCTCCACGGCAACTGTTTATTCTGAATAATTCATTGCCTTGAATGATTCTGCAGAACAGGTTAATATTATGTACACTGCCTGCTTTAAGAGCGAGTGTGATCAGTGAGGGAGGGCAGCTGTGGCCCAGTGTGCTCATGTGAATGTGAGTGTGTGTGTGTGTGTGTGAGTGTGTGTGTGTGCTCCTGTGAGTGTGAGTGTGTGTGTGTGTGTGAGTGTGCTCCTGTGAGTGTGAGTGTGTGTGTGAGTGTGTGTGTGTGCTCCTGTGAGTGTGAGTGTGTGTGTGTGTGTGAGTGCTCCTGTGAGTGTGAGTGTGTGTGTGTGAGTGTGTGTGTGTGTGCTCCTGTGAGTGTGTGTGTGTGTGTGTGAGTGCTCCTGTGAGTGTGAGTGTGTGTGTATGAGTGTGTGTGTGTGTGTGTGCTCCTGTGAGTGTGAGTGTGTGAGTGTGTGTGAGTGCTCCTGTGAGTGTGAGTGTGTGTGTGTGAGTGTGTGTGTGTGTGTGTGCTCCTGTGAGTGTGAGTGTGTGTGTGTGAGTGAGTGCTCCTGTGAGTGTGAGTGTGTGTGTGTGAGTGTGTGTGTGTGTGTGTGCTCCTGTGAGTGTGAGTGTGTGTGTGTGAGTGTGAGTGTGTGTGAGTGAGTGCTCCTGTGAGTGTGAGTGTGTGTGCTCCTGTGAGTGTGTGTGTGTGTGCTCCTGTGAGTGTGAGTGTGAGTGTGTGTGTGTGTGTGAGTGCTCCTGTGAGTGTGAGTGTGTGTGTGTGTGTGTGTGTGAGTGCTCATGTGAGTGTGAGTGTGTGAGTGTGAGTGTGAGTGTGAGTGCCAGGTCATATGTCTGACCACAGTGTGCTCCTGTGAGTGTGAGTGTGTGTGTGTGTGTGTGTGTGAGTGCTCATGTGAGTGTGAGTGTGTGTGTGTGAGTGTGAGTGTGTGTGTGTGAGTGCTCCTGTCATATGTCTGACTGCTTGGGCCTCAATCACCTGGGCTGACTTACAGCCGGCATCTTGCTCACGGGCAAAAAAGATGGATTTTTAGTCTCAGGATGCCATCCATCACTTGTCCTTCTCTCATTATTTGTTCAACAGAAATATTACGGTAGCACTCTTCTTGGGATCATTTCTTCCCTTTTACCAAGGGGCAAATTCAAGGGCAAGGGGGCATATTCATACACAGCAAATAGCAATGCAGAATACATAAATAAATATGTATGGAGCGAGACTCTCCCTCTCACACCACAATAGCGTATACTATCTTTATTAAAATGGTGCTCGTTCAAAAACCTGCTCTTCACTTTCACCCTTGCAGGAAGTGCCAAGACCCCGGTTGTGTTCAATGAGAACGGAGATGCTCCCGGACGATATGACATCTTTCAGTACCAGTCTTCCAACACATCAGGAGGAGAATACAAAGTCATTGGTCACTGGATAGACCATTTACATTTAGATGTGAGTCATTTTACTGGTCACTGGATAGACCATTTACATTTAGATGTGAGTCATTTTACTGGTCACTGGATAGACCATTTACATTTAGATGTGAGTCATTTTACTGGTCACTGGATAGACCATTTACATTTAGATGTGAGTCATTTTACTGGTCACTGGATAGACCATTTACATTTAGATGTGAGTCATTTTACTGTTGTATACGTACATCTCAACACTCTAAAACTGCCAATGAGATGGAAACCACAGCTTTCCTGTGTCTTTCCGTTTTGTTACTGTATGTGAAAAGAATAAAATATATGGGTGGAAAGAATCACATAATTGTTCCTTTTCTAGACATGCCGTTACCCTTCTAGACATTCTTGTCAATGTAATTATCATGCCTACAGAAGGGCTTAAGGAAATACAGGTGGGAAAAAGCTGTTCGAAAGCTGTTATTCAAGTCAGCCAATTATGGTGAAATGTAGCTATGGATCAAATGTTTTTAAGAAAGTGTGAACTATTGCAGTAATAGAAACACTCAAAACGTCCAGTGGACCATGGAAGAACTGCTGAAGACAAAGATATCATTGCATTGTTATTTATAGATTTAGATAGATAGAGTCAGCCAAAGTGACAACATGAATGTGGCCTTCTCCCCATACCCAGATGGATGTCCTGCAGTGGGCCAGTGGAGACTACTCCGTGCCCCCTTCCGTGTGCAGCACACCTTGCCAGACGGGCGAGCGCAAGAAGATTGTGAAGGGCGTGCCGTGCTGCTGGCACTGCGAGGTGTGTGCTGGCTTCCACTACCAGGCCAGTGAGGTCACCTGTGAGCTGTGCCCCTATGAGCAGCGGCCCGACGTGAACCGCACCGGCTGCTCGGCCATCCCCATCGTCCAACTGGACTGGCACTCGCCCTGGGTCATCATGCCCATCATTCTTGCCGTGCTGGGAATCCTGGCCACCGCGGTCGTGATGGTCACGTTCGTGCGCTACAACGACACGCCCATCGTCCGAGCGTCGGGCCGCGAGATGAGCTACGTGCTGCTGACGGGCATCTTCCTGTGCTACGCCATCACCTTCCCCATGGTCTCCACGCCGGGCCTGGCGGCCTGCTCCTTCCGCCGCCTCCTCCTAGGCCTGGGGATGAGCATCAGCTACTCGGCGCTGCTGACCAAGACCAACCGCATCCACCGCATCTTCGAGCGGGGCAAGTGCTCCGTGGCCGCGCCCCGCTTCATCAGCCCGCCCTCGCAGCTGGCCATCACCTTCAGCCTCATCTCCGTGCAGCTGCTGGGCGTCTTCGTGTGGTTCGTGGCGGACCCGCCCAACACCGTGATCGACTACGGCGAGCAGCGCACCCAGGACCCGTCCAGCGCCCGCGGGACGCTGAAGTGTGACATCTCGGACCTGGCTCTGATCTGCTCGCTGAGCTACAGCATCCTCCTGGTTGTGACGTGCACGGTGTACGCCATCAAGACTCGTGGGGTCCCAGAGACCTTTAATGAAGCCAAGCCCATTGGATTTACAATGTATACCACCTGCATTATCTGGCTGGCGTTCATACCCATCTTCTTTGGAACAGCACAGTCAGAAGAAAAGGTGAGGTTGAACAGATTTTTCAACACCTGATCTTGGGTCATTTGCAATGGTTTGGATAATTAATTGGGCGATGGTTCATTTTCTGTGACAGGAATAATAAGATGATGGTTCTAGACTGTTAGTGCTAAAACACTGAGAGCTCCTGAATAATAAGAAACACACCCACTGGTATTGTCAGTGCTTGTTCTCTTCAGGAGAATCCTCCATTGTCCTCCTCATTAGGTCCATATGCTACACAGTGTTTCCCCTACCGTTATATTAGGGGGGCGCCCCGCCCCCCCAACGGCACCCCCCGCCCCCCCTGGAAGGTCAAGTTAATCTTGTTCAATTTTATTTTCTATAAAGCGCCAGATCACAACGGAAGTCATTTAAGGTTACCTTTCCTATAGAACAGGTCTATAGCTTGTTATTTTATTAAACAAAATAAATAGCCTTATGTTATTTATCTTATTTACACGACGGCATGTCATTTCTGTGTCTACATGGTCGCGCGTTTACAATTCTCAGCTCTCTGTATCACGCATGGCGGAGTTCCGCCAAGATGCGCACAAACACACACACACACAGACACGTGCGCGCACACACAGGTGAGCACGCTCCCACCAGCGGACAGAATTGGGCTTAAGAATCAGTGCACAGCTACGGACACTTTTAAGCTTTAAAAAAAACATTGCCACGCGTTCATGAATCCAGCAGAGATCTTTTCCTAGGTAGGGTCGAGAATGAGGCCTAATGAGAATGGCTACAACAGACGTGGAAACAGAACGTACGCCCATGTCCGCACCGAAAATTCAGAAATAGATCTGGCTTGCATTTTTTATCATTTTCCGCGAGTTGTGCGTGGCCCTTTTTTACATAGTCTGGTAATAAATCTATTAATTGTAATGAAAATTATTTATTTTGCTGTGAATAATGAAGGAAGCAATAAATCTGATTATTTCCCAAACCCTCAAGAGCTGTTGCCATGGAGATTTAACGTTACTTTCTGTTTGAAGATAAGGTAGCAGCTAGTGTTGAAGAATGGGTAACTTGAAATTGGACGACTTTAAATGAATATATGAAATTGAACATCAACACCTATACGGATAAAATAAATAAAGAAGGATAGCAAAACAGATTGATAAGCATAGAATGAGAACGGCAGAAACACAGGCAGGACGTTAGATGACGAGACAGATCATAGTGACACAGGCTGTTTTTTTCCGTCATATGAAGGCTGAGACATTCATAACATTTTATTCAGTCTTACTGATGGTCCTTTTGTAATGCCAACATGTGCACTTCGTTGTGGATAAGTAAAACCTATTTTGCTACATTTTTGTAGTCCTGGTAATCTTTTGTTTGGCATATTGGTGAGGTTATTAAAAGGACCATTTCTAAATTGTTTTGTTCTTGATGAATTAATGTTTGTTTATTAATCAATTATTTTTCAACAAATAACTCAATTATAATTACAAAGAGGACAATTCATAACTTTTTATCGCAACTTTCACTTGTTTTCGCCAATTTCATTGCAAAAACACCTAAAAATAAAAACTTTCATCGCAACTTTTTTGAAAAGCTCCTGCGAAATCAGGAATTTTAGGCCGCAAATACTTGTATCTCAAAACATTTTCTTCCAGAAGCTCAAAAAGGTACACTGCAGAGACAAAAGCTGCATAAAAATAAAAAGACATGTTCCGATGTTTAGTTCAATGTACAGTTAAAATAATTGTTCAGTTGTTATATTGACTGCTGTCATTAAAAGAAACACATGAGCAGCATGATTCTTTTAAGCGTTTGTGTCGGTGGCCGCACCGCGCCGCGCACCGCGCCGCACCCCCCCCCCCCCCAAAGCTGTAAACCTAGGGGAAACACTGCTACATATGCTTAGCGAGCTGAACCCTCAATGAGGATTCCAGTTTTACCAATCTAGACAATTGTGGTGAATGCCCTTACTTGTAAAAAATAGCTTTAAGACTCACTGATTTAGGATAGGAATCTGGATGTTTTGGGGGCGTCTGCTTGAAGTCTTCCTATGGTGCTGATATATTTTCTTCTCAATATTGAAAAAGTAATCCTGTGGGCCCTCATTATTCAGCGCCAGTCGACTTCAAAAACTAGCCCAGCTGTGTGTCTTAAAAGAGACCCATAGGAATCTGCAAGTCCCTTTAGAAATGGTGTTGCAAATTGGTGGTAAAGCCTGTCTAAAAAAACGGTTTCAAAGTCCCTTTTGTCACTGGAGATTTCCTCCGCGTGCAATGTCAGTCAATTTATGTGTGTAATGTCCAGGAATTCAGTGGAGAATCACATTCAATAACGGCACTTTGCTGTGTTCTCCACCTGAGCTCATTAGCACGGCGATGCTGTGAGTTTGGGAAGGACTTCAGTTGTGCTGTCGCCTTTTTTCCCAAGTGTGCTTTTTTAGCCCTGTCACTTGGTGTAGCTGTCTCTGTGTAACAGACTCAAATGATCAGATCAGTGAAACCAGAACAGACGCCGGTGACAGTCCCCCATGATGGCTCTTCCCACTTCTGCTGGAATGCAGATCTGATCTTGTCTGAAGTGATCTACGTCATTCTACATTCATTCGGCATGCACCATGTACTTCCAAAAAATACAGTGGGTGTGGGTGTGCACAGGAACAAACTCTACTCTCTTACATAGTCAGATTCATAAAGGATTTAGAGGCCCCACTTGTTTCCAGGAGAGTAACACAAGCCTCTTAATTCGAGCGCAAACTACAAGTCAGCCATCATGACTCTGTGCACACTCTCCACTGGCTCGCTCAGTGTGAGTGGGATGCTGCTGACTCCAACCAAACCTGTGCTGGAGATCCTTTAGAGCCAGTCGTGCTGGTGACAGCATGAAATCACTGGGATGGAAATGATTAATGTTGTCTGTTTTCTCATGTCATCCAATTATGGAATCCACTTGATTGATTTGAATGGTTCTTTCCCTTCATTGTAGATGTATATTCAGACCACGACACTGAATCCACTTTATTGATTGATTGAATGGTTGTTTCCCTTCATTGTAGATGTATATTCAGACCACCACACTGATGAATCCACTTGATTGATTGATTGAATGGTTGTTTCCCTGTCGTTGTAGATGTATATTCAGACCACGACCCTGACCACGTCCCTCAGCCTCAGCGCCTCCGTCTGCCTGGGGATGCTCTACGTGCCCAAGGTGTACGTCATCATCTTCCACCCGGAGCAGAACGTGCCCAAGCACAAGCGCAGTTTTAAGGCCATCGTGACCGCTGCCACCATGACCAGTAAGCTCAGCCAGCTGGCCAGTGAGAGGCCCAACGGGGAGGCCAAGACAGAGCTCTGTGAGCCCAAGGGAAGCAGCTGTAAGTAGAGCCTTGATTCTAGAACAGTGGTTCTTAACCTTATTGGAGGTACTGAACCCTGCAAGCTTCACCAGTGCATTCACCGAACCCTTCGTAATTGGAAAAATAAAATATGATTTCTTCAAAACATAGGTATGTATAAAAACGACCCGACATTGCTAGTGTGAACCGGGCTATACTGTGTGTGTCTTGACCCCTGCCGAACCCCTGAGAGTGACTCAACGAACCCCTGGGGTTCAATCGAACCCAGGTTAAGAACCACTGTTCTAGAACATTCTTCCTTGTCTGTGCAGAATTACCCATTCATTCATTGTTACAAAACATACAGTTAGTTATTATTTTTTTTATATATATATATATATTTATTGAATGAAGGGTACATTGGGGTTGTACAGAATAAGATTACAAAAGGTATCCTTCATATTTTCTGTGATTTTACAACAACATAAACAACAAAAGCCACCAATCCCCAACCTCCCTTCAGCCCCCCACCCACCCACCACCCTCAGGAAAATAAATAAATAAAAGAAAACACACAGTTAGTTCTTTTTGATGAATTCAGTTAAGGAGTAAACAGTCCTTTTTTCCCCGGTTTGCATTTCAGCTCCACCCTCAAAGAACACGTACGTGAGTTACACCAACCACGCCATGTGAAAACAGAGCAGTACTTCACACACGGATGCATGTGGAGTCTGATCTCACTCGGTTCTTAATTAAGGACACGTCGTACTCACGAGGGAGCGAAGGGAGACGCACCCCCTAGGACTTGCACTCAGGCAGAAGAGAGTGCTCTGCGTAAAGGGTTTAAAGGCGAACGACAGTGAGGGTTGAAAAAAAAAAGCTGTCACAATAGTTCTTAAATTTGGTGTAAATATTCAGTGGCTGTCATGATTTTAAATTGTTGTTGTCCAACAGTGTCTGACCAGCATTATGAAAGTCATTTGTCATTGCTAGCAGCAAAGCGTGTGTATGACTAAAGCATGCCATTTTTTTATACAAATTGTTTATTTATAATAAAGGAATGTTTTGTACATGTGTGATATTTTTGGGTGTGCATTTGGGGGTACATATAATTTGATCAAACATGACCTCAGTAACAGAAATTTGGATAAACCGGTTTCTTTGGACTATGAATAAAAATGAGCTTTTTTACTCAATGTCTCTGAACGTATTACTTTTAATGATATCTTGAGGTGATGCACAAACGAGGAATGTCTCAGGACATGTTCTAGGAAGTTCTATTCTCCCAAAGCGGTTTTCTAGACTGTAGATATAAGATCTTATTTCCCACGTGGTTTATAAAACTGCCTCCTGTGCTATTTTCAAAATGACACGGAGGGAAACTATTAATCAACGGAGCAGATGACGACGGTGCAAAATCACAGAATGTCCACAACAACCAAAACATCTTCTTGCATGACCATAAAAGAAACACCTGTTTGTCTTGTGTTTTAAGTATTTAATTAGTATGAAAACTGTAAGACAATTCTGTTGTTAATACCTCACTTTCAGTCAACTACATTTTGTATGAAGGCATCTGAGAGCAGATCCATATAATGAGAAGGTTGAGCTATTGCTTATTTCTATACTTAAAGCACAGCTTGATCCTAAAGCCTGTGGTTGTAGTTATTCATTCCTAATATAAAATATGAGTATATTGTGACGGTAAATAAAACAGAACATAACAGTACTCTACCTATCAGGTTAATGAAGACAAACTCCAGTTTGACCGACTCCTCCAGTGGGGGCATCTCTGCTGCTCTCTTCGGCTTCAACAGTGGTGGACTTCTGATCAAAGCCACATTCTCCACACAGTTTGAAATGAAATGATGAAATTGTTTGTTTGTTTGTTTGTTTGTGCTTCAGAGTGAACATGCTGGAGGGAACAATAGAAGCACAGAAGTCAGGACTGCTGCCCTTGATCTATGGAGCAATAAACAGCAGACAGTGAGCACACATGAGCAGTTATATTAACTGTGTACATGGTTGGGCTTCCTCAGGATTCTCTCAAAACACACTGAAAGCAACTGGACTGACAAATGTTGTAGGATGTTTTTTTTTTTATTTGTAGCAACATGACCATAAGTATATTATATATTTGTTAATGGCCTTTGATATTCTTGGTG
Organism: Clupea harengus; assembly: GCF_900700415.2. Lineage (NCBI taxonomy): Eukaryota > Metazoa > Chordata > Actinopteri > Clupeiformes > Clupeidae > Clupea > Clupea harengus. The sequence continues at coordinate 1,439,761 of NC_045154.1, forward strand.
TCTAATTGTATATGTGTCATAAAAACTTGAAAACGAAATGGAAGCTCCAGATGTGAAATGTAATTTGTATTGTGGTAGTAAGGTATGACACTCAATTCATTACAGTTACATTTCAGTTCAGTTTCAAAGGACTTTGGGGGGGTTTAGTCAAAATGCCTCCAGCAGCACCTCTATCAAATATTGATAGCTACCAGCAAGGTTGATAAATAGCCTGTATCAGCCTTTAAAATCCTGAACCTAAGTTTGTCCTAGTAGACATTAGACAAGATACCGGTAAGTAAGATCTTCTATTCAGAAGTGGCAGCCTTTTGACAGCAAACAACGGAATGTAATCAATTGCAAATCTGTTCAGAATGACAAACAGATTTCTCTTGCAATACACTGAAACAATGGTATCCTTTGATTCTCAGACAATGTATATTAGGATCTGGTCTGAAAACTAACAGCAAACACTATGCCAAGTGAGGTCAGTGACTCATCAGACAGTGGGGGAACCCTGAATAGCTCCCCTGAGCCCCATGGCTCCTGAGTGAAGTAGCTGCATCATAAAAGCTGTGAGACTGCCAACCATTTCAGATCATTATTGACTGAAGAAATACAGGGAACAGTTTGCCAAACCACCAACAATTATACAATAAGCTGATTTGTATTACATGATAAAGTCTTCCCGCTAATAAGGACATCAGTACTGTTTAATGAGACAGCCTCACTTTAAGGAATGATCTTACTAATGACAGTGACTATTTTGGGCATTTCAAACTTGATGCCAAAAATAATGTTTCCCTCAACACACACACACACACACACACACACACACACACACATATATATATATATATATATTTGTAAAGACTTTACTAGTTTCAGACTATATTTGGATGGCAGTGAAGATACAAATGTGTATCTGATTTATTTGTATTTCCTGTCTAAAGTGAACCAACCATTTGGGGCATAATATTTTCTGACTTGTTTCAAGGCTTCAAGGCTTCAAGGCCAAACCTGTCTTATATGCACACGTGTGCAATCATTCTCTTGTTAGTGTTACAGCCAGGACCTCCAGCTCTGAACAAATGAGTGCCAGTTGAATGAAGGATGAGCGAGCTAGCGGTCGGCTTAATCTGCCTGAATAACACCTGGTGATCAGCATGACACTTACACCTCGTGATCACCAGGACACTGAGCTCTACAAACCTTCTACAACAATGTTGCAATATTGCATAGTGTTGCTTGTGGATCTGGTACTGGGTTTGACCATAGACATGTTGCATCGGTATCTGGTACTGGGTTTGACCATAGACATGTTGCATGTGGATCTGGTACTGGGTTTGACCATTTACATGTTGCATGTAGATCTGGTAGTGGGTTTGACCATAGACATGTTGCATGTAGATCTGGTAGTGGGTTTGACCATAGACATGTTGCATGTGGATCTGGTACTGGGTTTGACCATGGACATGTTGCACGGTACCAACTCTACTCTATGTGGGAAGCATACAAAGCCAGATGAATTAAAGATGAAAGATGAACAACATCGCCCTCGTAAATGCCACCCTTTCATCACTATGTGCACAGTGTTTGGCAGCCTATGACTGACTGTTACCATTTTTCTATGATACTCAATGGACCGTGTTTGTTTTCTACATGGAATCGTATCGATTTACAAACCTGTACCAACATTCAGGAAAAACCTCACCTTGCGAGAGAGTATCTAATCTGTTATGTTGGAATGCTGCCAATTACATTAATCTTCACTGCAAAAGATCTAACGATCTTGTCGTTAGAAAAAAATAAAACGTCAGATGGGTATCAATTTCACAGTGTATAGATCCACTCTTTGTGACTTTAATACACACATGAAAATGAACCACACACACACACACACACACACACACAACAGCGGCATGCTATTGATCTGTGCTGTGACATGCTGCAAGCGCCTTGGTGCACAACTTCAACAGTCGACTAAACCCAGTCAGAAGCATCTCTATGGGTATCTCCACAATACAGAGGCACAGGGCTGCCAATTTTGAGCTGTTTCTACAGTTGGAGTGTGAACTCAGTTTTCATGCTTACAGAGTCTTAAATGACTAACTGATCAACACTGGTTTACAGGTTTACAGTGGAGAAGACACCACACTAAATTGCCAAGGGAGGTTGGTCTTGGATGCTTATCTGGCTCGACTATAGTGTACCCCCCCCATATTAAAAGCATATGGATACTAATTGGATCATAAGTCATTGATGTCCAACACCAGAGAGTCACAGCAGAGAATACAGAGCATCTTCCACCACCTCCCCTGGGATGCTCACTCAGAGAAAGGGTACTCTATAACACGCACACACACACACACATAAGATCAATGTCTGAGATGTAGCATTTCAAATGATGTTAACCCCATGTGATAAAGGAATAACTGGATGGATGTGACTAAATGCAGTGTGTGGATTTACTTAAAGCAACCGTTTTGGTCTAAAACTAGCAAGCTAACTGCCTGGAAGACATGCAAACGCCTTGAAGACATCAACAACATAACAGTTGGCACTGGTCATGCTGGCATGCTAACTGACATCAATTGGTGGGGATATAAATGGCCATGTCATGCTGTGAAAGCTTTTCTTACATGGCCTCGCTTCTTCTTAGACACCATTTTTATTAATGTCCATGAAAGAAATATTAAAACATCCTACAATCTGCAACACTGCTGTCTTGGATCCCTCCTATTGAGATGTTGTTTTTTTTTTAACCATTTTAGACAGAAACATTTGATGTGAAGTTGCATACCACAGTCATTTATGTTTCTATGGCAACCCAGAGGGCAGTCTGATGCTGGTGCTGAGGAATATAGAAGGGATACACGTATCACGGTGTGATAGGCGGGGATGGCTGGGGTGGATGACAGTAAGGGTGACCTTCCTTCAAAATGCAAAGCCAGATTTCTACTAAATGAACACATTTCTTTTTCTAGTCTAAGAATCATAAGAAGACAACAACATGTCTAACAGTTCTGATGAGAGAAAAGGCCACGCCAAACACCAAAGAACTGTTCGCTTCTGCTTTCTGACAAATGACCAGGGGACTGAACTCAGTAGTTGTGTACGCAATCCCTTAGGAAGACTGCCAAGTGATCCTTTACTATAGACAGAACTCGCAAGCTATGTTTATAAAAGCAAAAATGATAAATGCATAGTCTGGTTTATTGATTAAAATACCACCATTTAACCATTTAAGGACCACTCCTCCTCCTCCTTTTCTCTCTCTCTAGAAGAATCAGAATCACGTTTATTGGCCAAGTAAGTTTGCACAAACAAGGAATTTGACTCTGGGTTATATGGCTCTCAGTGTACTTACACAAAATATACAACACAACACAACACAACACAGGAGGCAGGAACACATGCTAATGTAGCCATACATTCACACCACTTGTTGTGAATTGCTGTACAAACTTTGTAAGTTAATTCAAGCTACTTCTTGTCACTCTGATGGCAGCACCAGATGCCTACCTCTAGACTGAGAACAAAAGGCTGCCAAAAAGCTGCACATGAACAATGTTGATAAGGCTAAACACCCTTTTATTTGTAAAACCACTGATTTTGTGCGAGACAGAAAAACGCTTAGTATGCTTTTACACATAAAGTAATCATCTCTCTCAGGATACATACAACTAAACATAATCCACAAAGTCCTCTGTTTTGGTTAGGCTTATGAGTTTTTGTCTTGAACTAGCTTAGCCTCTCAAACACCAACAACAGTATGCCACTAATAAAGATAGCCAAGTGAGTCATTACAGCAATATTTGGCTGTGGCTGTCTTTTCTAAATGTCTGCTCATAATTCAGGCTGCTGATAATTTTGTCTACACCAACCCATCTAGACCTACTGCACATGGTGGGAACTTTTAAGGATAATATCTGTTATGAGATATGAGTTGACAAATGTTCCATAATCTCAAGATAAGCCACTTGCTTTAATTGTGTCAGTGTGGTGCAACTGCACATCTCTACACAATGTTGTTCTTCAGCCCTGATCCAAGCATTTGCTACCCATGGTCCGACAAAGAACTATACGTCTTATAAGTAAGTGTATACATATAACTTACAAGTGTTGCGCTCAAAACGTCGGAGTCTGTAACCAGGTAGGCTCGTTAATAATTTAGCTTATGGTCATTCTCTGACATACAAAACTATATCGAAGGCTGAAGTTGAAGGTCATGTGACCGTCAAAGACGCATGCTCAGTACACAAGCAGATTGTTTTGAAACTTAGCCGGGAAATGAGCGGCCTTGGATAGGTAGCCCAAGTACTTAACGTTACTACAGCTGAGTGAGTGCTTTCCTCCAAATTTGTTTTTGGTACATTATCATGGTACATACATTGGATTAAAATTAAGGTACGTTTCCCTCTCACGACAGTAATGTCAATTACACCGGAAAACTTGCGACTTGCTAGCAAGCTAGTTAGCAGGTATAGATAGTAACGTTAACATTAATTAACTCAGATAGCTAGCAACGCTGGGGAGATTGACGTCCACTCATTCAAGTTAATAGGGAAATAACGTTAACAACCACTAAAACTATTGTTTAAAACTCTTGAACACCGGTTGCTCGTTTTTAAAACAAAACCTTATTTTTTAGGTTTGCTCACTAATGCTGGGTTATATTTTGTAGACAAGCAGTGGAGTTGGCAACACTGGCTAACAACCTTTTCAGTTATTGTTAATTCTTACTACGCTTGATCGCAGTAACAATCTAGGATTAAAGTAAGTTCCACGTAGACTGTTCTAGTCTTATATTCCCCTTGATGATGCCAGACTTGCCAGTGCGATAGTGTGTTCTGTTGACATCAATAACAAACACAAAAGGACGACAAGGTGCAATGCGCAGGCCTGTGTAGTATCTTGCACAGGTTTGTTTGCAGTCATTGTTGTATTTCTGAGTTTTAAGTGATTTGTTTGGTTGTATCGCCTGGCTTAAATGATCATATTGAAAGGAATACAAAAGAAAAGCAACACTGTTTTGATATGTGATTTAACAGAGGGGCACTGAAGGAGGTGGAAGAGATTATTAGAAGGGACAGAAAGACTCAATGAAGGTTGAACAGTATTGGTAAAGATTAGGCTACACTGTGCTCTTTTTGCTTAGTGTGTGGCTTCTGTGGATGCGCTCTGAGAGGATGCATTGGAAGGAGGGATTTTTCTCAAGACTGAAAGAGTCTCTTTTCAGGATTAGCCATTGGAGTTAGGCTTTATTTATTTATTTATTTATTTATTTATTTATTTATTTTATTTATTTATTTATTTATTTATTTATTTAGTTAAGTTGTTATTGCAGTTGCAAGTTATCAGTTGTATGAACCTTTCTATTTTCCTGTCCTTAATTATTGAGTTTTGAGTTCGAAGGGTTTAAGCAAAGTGGTTAAAAATGATGGTTCAACCCAACCAAAACTGTTACGTTTTGCGATTTGTCGTGACTTCTGAAAATATTGAGTACAGGCTGCTAGGGAGTAAATAGCTTGTCTTTTTTTTTGCTCCCAGGTAAATGGAATCATGCCCGTTCATACCATCCACGATCCAAGTTCCAAGACTCTACAAAGTATCCCCATACCGACTCTGACAGAAAACTCAGACTGGGCTGGAAAATGTGTGAAGGTTTGGTGGGAAAATAAATCTTGTAATATTTTGCATCCCTGCACAGATAAATGATGCAGCCACGCCAGATGTGCAGTAGCAGAAGTGTAGTTCCCACGGAGGGAGTCTCTCAGAGCCACACGGTAGCACTTAAAACTGCTTCAAAACCAGAGGTGCTCTTAGAATATGATCAGGGAACTGATGATCTCTCCCCTTGGCCTCCTGCTCCTCCAATTGAATAGACTGTAGCTGGGTGATGTTTTTGATTTGATTTTCTCTGCTGTAGCCATGACACTTGCTGTGACTCCCTGGCCCTTGTTTAGCGTATAAACTACAGTCACATACATACATACATGTTGTTGTTTGACCAAATCCCAGATGCAGAGATTTGATTTAATTTGATAATTATGGTTAGTTTTTGCTCTTAGTTTAATCATTCATGTCTTTTGTATGTGGTCTCTTTCTCTGGCAGGGTAAAGTGGTTTTTAAGGGCCCCTTGGTATCCAGGGGAGACCATCTGAACTGCATCCTAAAGACTGTGATTCAAGGTATTCCCCCACCCAATTGCATCATCATAGCAACTATTTCGAAGTCATTGTGGATTCTGCTTTTCATAATGTAAAATAAAGCCTCGTCCTAGTCCTTGCAATCAGTAGTCTTGAGTTTTTCTACTGCATTGCGCATAATATAGCTAAGTGGTATTACAGGGTTACAAAAAGCCGTACAGTTGTGAATATTGAGACTGTCAGTTTAATTTATTTTCTAACCCAATTTTCTGTCTCTACTGTCAATTGTGTGTGTGTGTGTTGTGTGTGTGTGTGTGTGTGTGTGTGTGTTCAGAAGATGCCCCCCCACAGAGCCAAGCATCAAATGACACGTCCATCAATGTCGTGTTGTTTGGAGGGCTGGCCAAGGACTTCTCGCATAGTGTCAATCAAGGGGTATTCCTTTGCTGCCACATCAAAAACACAATCCATTAAAGTCCTATAGACATTTAGGCCTAATAGAGAAGGAGAGGACTACTATTGATGCAGCTAGAACATGAACACAAACCAAATATGCAGCTACAAAAAGAGAAATTAGAAATCCCTGCTTTCTACACTAAGGTATATTAGCCCTTTTCATATAATGCACAACATGTATTTGTTGTTGGCAAACAAAGACACCTGTCAGCAGTTAAAGGAGCAGTAAGTAAGCAAGCAAACTACCTAAAAGCCATGCAAAAACATTGCAAACACCTCCAAAACCCCCAGCTGATAAAATGCTAACGTGCTAACTGGTGTCTTTTGGCAATATAATGCATAATGCATAGCCCGGACGGCTAGTGGGAACGACAGCTGTGTTTATCTGTCCTTCACATGACCATATACCATCAAAATGAGTTTGAAGATGATGCCAGAACTAGTTGCCTATAGCAACATGCCTCCCAAAAGTGTCGTTGGTGCATAATGCTTTACTTTCTGAAGTATGCAAACATGCAAAGATATTTTCTCAGAGCATTTGTTGAACTGGTGGTATGGCATTGTTTAAGCTTTCTTTAACATAAAAGAAATGGAATCCATAGATTTATTTATTTATTTATTTGTTTTTAAAAATTTCTTTTACACCTTACAAAAAACGAAACCGTGTATGGTTACACCCCTGCAACCAATGATTCACTTTTAACTCTCTGTAATGATGAATACAAAAAAATGTCATGTGTCATTGAAGTCAAATTTGACAAATGATTTTGGAGAACTTGCAACACTTCCCCGTTCATGCTATATATACTCTGTCGTCTCTTCAGTGGCACGTTTTGTACTTCCGCAGGACATCGTTGTGCTGTCGGGATTCACAGTGAGTCCTTCTCCCACTGTTAGGAAAGACAAGCTCCATCCCTGTAACCTTCACTTGGATGGCACCGAGGCCCATATCCACGTAAGTCAATGGAACTTCATACGACTACATTCTGACCTGAAATGTACTTTGTTTGTATGTTTTTATGTTTACTGAATGAATGTTGGTGGTGGTCGGAAGGGGCCGTTGGCGCTGATTGGCAGCCACGCTTCTGTCAGTCTGCCCCAGGGCAGCTGTGGCTACTAAGGTAGCTTACCACCACCGGTATGACTGTGTGTGTATTACTACTGGACTGTAAAGCGACTTCGGGTATATAGAGAAGCGCTATATAAAATTGAATTGATTGATTGATTGATTGATTACTGTATGCACCTATACATAAGAAAAACAAATTCCAGGTAGGTGTAAACCTACTTGGCAATAAATACTATTCTGATTCTGAAATCTGGATTTTTGGAAATGTGATGTCCAGAGCACAACTTGCAAATGTGATTACACTGAATTTTTTTTGGCATCCATAAGGTTGGATGTCTGGAATTGTGATCATTGATTAAGAACAGCACCTCGATATGATTGAAATATTTGCTCTTGTCCCAGGTTTGTGCTGTTCCAAAGCCTGCGGGGGGGACATCTGGAGTCAGTGCTACTGTGAGACCCTCTCCCTGTCCCTGTCTAATGTTCACACACACACACACACACACACACACACACACACACACACACACACACACAAACACACACACAACACACACACACACACACTGGGCCAAACTCTACTGTGAGACCCTCTCCCTGTCCCCTGTCTAATGTTCTCACAACCACACACACACCAACACACACACACAACACACACACACACACACTACAACACACTGGCACAACTCCTACTGTGAGACCCTCTCCCTGTCCCTGTTTAATGTTCACACACACACACACACACACACACACACACACACCCACTGGCCACTGCTACTGTGAGACCCTCTCCCTGTCCCTGTCTAATGTTCCCACACACACACACACACACACACACACACACACACACACACACACACACACACACACACACACACACACACACACACACACACTGGCCACTCTTACTGTGAGACCCTCTCCCTGTCCCTGTTTAATGTTCACACACACACACACACACACACACACACACACACACACACACACACACACACACACACACACACACACACACACACACACACACTGGCCACTCTACTGTGAGACCCTCTCCCTGTCCCTGTCTAATGTTCTCACACACACACACACACACACACACACACACACACACACACACACACACACACACACACACACACACACACTGGCCACTCTACTGTGAGACCCTCTCCCTGTCCCTGTTTAATGTTCACACACACACACACACACACACACACACACACACACACACACACACACACACACACCACACACACACACACACACTGGTCACTCTACTGTGAGACCCTGTCCCTGTTTAATGTTCACACACACACACACACACACACACACACACACACACACACACACACACTGGCCACTGCTACTGTGAGACCCTCTCCCTGTCCCTGTCTAATGTTCACACACACCACACACACACACACACACACACACACACACACACACTGGCCACTCTACTGTGAGACCCTGTCCCTGTCTAATGTTCCCACACACACACACACACACACACACACACACACACACACTGGCCACTGCTACTGTGAGACCCTCTCCCTGTCCCTGTCTAATGTTCACACACACACACACACACACACACACACACACACACACACACACACACACACTGGCCACTCTACTGTGAGACCCTCTCCCTGTCCCTGTTTAATGTTCACACACACACACACACACACACACACACACACACACACACACACACACACACACACACACACACACACACACACACTGGCCACTCTACTGTGAGACCCTCTCCCTGTCCCTGTCTAATGTTCTCACACACACACACACACACACACACACACACACACACACACACACACACACACACACACACACACACACACACACACACACTGGCCACTCTACTGTGAGACCCTCTCCCTGTCCCTGTTTAATGTTCACACACACACACACACACACACACACACACACACACACACACACACACACACACACACACACACACACACACACACACACACACACACACACACACACACACACACACACTGGCCACTCTACTGTGAGACCCTGTCCCTGTTTAATGTTCACACACACACACACACACACACACACACACACACACACACACACACACACACACACACACACTGGCCACTGCTACTGTGAGACCCTCTCCCTGTCCCTGTCTAATGTTCACACACACACACACACACACACACACACACACACACACTGGCCACTCTACTGTGAGACCCTGTCCCTGTCTAATGTTCCCACACACACACACACACACACACACACACACACACACACACTGGCCACTGCTACTGTGAGACCCTCTCCCTGTCCCTGTATAATGTTCACACACACACACACACACACACACACACACACACACACACACACACACACACACACACACACACACACACACACACACACACACACAGGCCACTCTGCTGTGAGACCCTCTCCCTGTCCCTGTCTAATGTTCACACACACACACACACACACACACACACACACACACACACACACACACACACACACACACACACACACACACACACACTGGCCACTCTACTGTGAGACCCTCTCCCTGTCCCTGTCTAATGTTCACACACACACACACACACACACACACACACACACACACACACACACACACACACACACACACACACTGGCCACTCTACTGTGAGACCCTCTCCCTGTCCCTGTCTAATGTTCCCACACACACACACACACACACACACACACACACACACACACACTTGCCACTCTTACGTCTGTATCTCAGTGCTACTGAGACCCTCTCCCTGTCCCTGTCTTAAGTTCACACACACACACACACACACACACACACACACACACACACACACACACACACACACACACACACACACACACACACAGGCCACTCTGCTGTGAGACCCTCTCCCTGTCCCTGTCTAATGTTCACACACACACACACACACACACACACACACACACACACACACACACACACACACACACACACACACACACACACTGGCCACTCTACTGTGAGACCCTCTCCCTGTCCCTGTCTAATGTTCACACACACACACACACACACACACACACACACACACACACACACGTCCCTGTCTAATGTTCACACACACACACACACACACACACACACACACACACACACACACACTGGCCACTGCTACTGTGAGACCCTCTCCCTGTCCCTGTCTAATGTTCACACACACACACACACACACACACACACACACACACACACACACACACACACACACACACTGGCCACTGCTACTGTGAGACCCTCTCCCTGTCTAATGTTCACACACACACACACACACACACACACACACACACACACACACACACACACACACACACACACACACACACACACACACTGGCCACTCTACTGTGAGACCCTCTCCCTGTCCCTGTCTAATGTTCCCACACACACACACACACACACACACACACACACACACACACACACACACACACTGGCCACTCTTAAACCTATATCTCAAGTGCTTCTGCAGCTCACTCAGCATCTTATTAGTCAGTTTAGCTTGGGTTCTTGCATATATTCAATCATGCAAATCCTTTTTGTCAACATGGCAGTGCATGTATTTGAGAGTATGCTATTTTCTGTGTGTATGTCAGTAAATAAGAGCTACCTGACATTTGTTTCCTCTCAGACCAAGTATACTTACGTCCCCCTGAACGAGCTGACACACGGGTCTCTGGTGAATGTCTACGCAGTGGTGACCTTCTTTAAGTTGCCCTTCCCCACCAAAGGCACAGGTGAGTGTTGTTCTTCACGCAGGCATTATCATATCAATGAACGCTTGTCGTCGGAGAGATGGATTATCTGTCTGCCTTTCTGAACATCATGTCTCCACTGTATTCTAAAGCACTATGCTTATACATTGGGTAATGTTTTAGCCACTCCTAAAGATTTATTTTTTACCCTTGCGCATATGATATTAAGCAGACAACCCCTTGCAGGAGGTAAAGACTCTTAAGCACTTGATTTAGACTTTCAGAGATAAGGTCTTCCAAATGACAGGGAACTGCTTGAATGATGGGGGACTATGGGAGAGGGTCTTTCACACGTGACCCCACAGACACACACTCACACACGTGACCCCACAGACACACTCTCACACACATGGTGTCCATGCTCTCACATATCATCACACCTCATATCTCACACACTCTAACCCGCGGTCAAATCCTCTTATACACAATCTGCTGCAGATATTGATATATGAGGCAGTATGATGGTGAGAGAGTATTAGTGTGGTTTAGGGGTTTTATGGTGTGCTTTTGATAATAGAGGAGAAGTTTGGCTATGGGGGTGGTATTGACCATTCCATAGAGCGACGTGACGTGATATGTTTCCCAGTGTTTGGAAGAAGTGATAATACTAAAGATATAGTAATAACATTTACATTTAGTTATTTAGCAGACGCTTTTATCCAAAGCGACTTACAAGGTATACACATTTTATATTTACACTGATGGCACACTGCACATCAGGAGCAATTAGGGGTTCAGTGTCTTGCTCAAGGACGCTTCGGCATCGAACTAGCAACCTTCTGATTACTAAACGACTTCTCTACCCCCTGTACCACTGTCGCCCCATAATTATATATATTAACAAAATGCTGCTTTATAAATCCAAAAAAGGAAAGAAACAAAACAAGTCTCAACAAAACTGATGAAACATGAGGGTGAACATCATTGGGCAAAAGACAACAACAGTAACGACAGCATCAATCAATCAATAATGGGCTCAGAGCAAGGTGGAGGATGGCTTTGAAGGTTGCAGGGAGAAGATTATCTTAGATTCAGAATGGATCTGGTAGCCACTGGTAGCAATTTCATGAAGGATGGGTGATCGATAAGGCTTGAGATTAAATGTAAATGCATCATTGAGTGTAGGATGTGTGTGTGGCAATCTTGTGTTTACAATGTGATCGTTTAATAGGGACAGTGATACTAATGTATGCAACAGAGCTTAGAGTGAGTGAGCGTTTAATCATCTCTACCAAAACATGGCGGTTGAAAATAATGCAACCCTCTATGGCACTCAGTCAGAGCTCGCTCTCTGGTCCTGACACCTGAACAGTGCTGCTGCATCCCAGAAGTGACCTGATAGTTTCAGTGCTGGGCCTTTTTTCTGTCCGCAGTGCTTGAAACTCTGTAGAAATTCACAGAGAAATGCTGTTTGGGAGTTCAAAACCTACATACAAATGTCTTAATGTTAATGTGTTGATGTCGAATACAGCCCAGGCTCATTTAAGATGTAGCCTACTGATCTTTTTTTCTGCTAGATTAACTGAAAAGAAGATGACACGATGATTGTTCAACACAAAAGTTAGCCGTTATCAACCAAGATTCCATTACAGTGAAGCAGAAATGAAGATATTTCCTGAGCAGGCAGGTTTGTGCCGTATCAGCGCAGTGTCTCTTCTTGTGCACGTGACAAAAGAGGAGCTGGCATTTCTGGGCCGTCTCTGCTTAGCTCCTGGACCTGATGTGTTTCTGTTGTGTCTGATTGGAGGTTTCAGGATGAGGTGGCAGCCATAGCTCTTAGTCACCTAACCCTACTCTTTTCCCCTCAGCCACAGATTTCAGAAATCATTTACTTACCACAGAATATAAACCTAGATTTAACATTGGGAAGACACAGACGAAGGGGCGACAGTGGTAAAGTAGGTAGAGAAGTCGTTTAGTAATCAGAAGGTTGCTAGTTCGATTCCCTGTCGAAGCGTCCTTGAGCAAGACACTGAACCCCTAATTGCTCCTGATGTGCAGTGTGCCATCAGTGTAAAAATGTAAAATGTTTATACATTGTAAGTCGCACATATGTAAGTCGCTTTGGATAAAAGCGTCTAATAAAAATGACTAAATGTAAACAGAGTGGTTGTGTGTACAAGTTGCACAAGAACAATCAAGTGTTCCCCTTCTCTCTCCCCCAACCACTGTCTGTCATATGGCCAGGCTTCTCCGTAGGTACTCCTCCTCCTCCTCCTCTCCTCCTCCTCCTTTTAACTCCTCGCTCTGCACTGCTTGAGGCCAGCTGGCGGGCTTTCAGTGATCTTGGGCTGGGCTTCTGAATGCGTGTGCCACCTTGTTTTCTATTAACCAGATTCCTGTGAACATGCTTTCTCAGGTCTTCATGTTTTAATGAAGAATAGCAACGTATCTCATAGTTAGATCTGTTTGAATGAGGTAAAATGCTAACATGATCCGTTAATATTTATTTAGGGTGCTTTTGCACGTTCCATTTTATGTGGCTATATTATAACATCGACTTCCAGAATGCCTTCCACATTGTAGCAGTTAAAAACAGATATAAGATTTACATTTACATTTACATTTAGTCATTTAGCAGACGCTTTTATCCAAAGCGACTTACATATGTGCGACTTACAATGTATACACATTTTACATTTACACTGATGGCACACTGCACATCAGGAGCAATTAGGGGTTCAGTGCCTTGCTCAAGGACACTTCGACAGGGAATCGAACTAGCAACCTTCTGATTACTAAACGACTTCTTTACCTCCTGTACCACTGTCGCCCGGAGAGAGTCAGTCTAATTGTGCTGCTACCAGTGACATCCCAAAAGGCCTTCAATAAATACCCAACAGCATTTCTCTGACGTTGTGTGATATGTATTGATGACAACAATAGTATATGTGGGTTTAGAGACACAGTCCGAGATATGCGTATCTCAAAGCAGTTAGGTCTAGACTAGGATTGACCATGGTGTGGTAACCATGCTAATTTTCTGTGCAGAAACACAATCATGGGGCGACAGTGGTACAGTGGTAGAGAAGTCGTTTAGTAATCAGAAGGTTGCTAGTTCGATTCCCTGTCGAAGCGTCCTTGAGCAAGGCACTGAACTCCTAATTGCTCCTGATGTGCAGTGTGCCTTCAGTGTAAATGTAAAATGTGTATACATTGTAAGTCGCACAATCGTATGTAAGTCGCTTTGGATAAAAGCGTCTGCTAAATGACTAAATGTAAAATGTAAATGTAAAAATCATTGATCCTTCATGAACTGCATATAGGTGCGCCATATTGATGACAAAGACTTCAGTTCCACTCAATGGGCCTCTCGTGTATCTTACTGATGATGTCTTGGTGTGTGTGCAGGAAGATCTGGCCTTGTTTAATTAGCTGGACGAATGGTTCGGGCTGAGCTTCATTGCCACCGAAGTGACAAACACAGTGTAAAAAAATCCATTGTGGACCTTGTGGAGGAATAGCTGTAGCGATTACCAAGGACAGTTTTCTCCAGTCATTACCAAAGGAGATGTGCTCATTCTCCTTCTGCTCGTGTTTGTGCTCATTCGATTACCAAGGGCAGTTTTCTCCAGTCATTACCAAAGGAGATGTGCTCATTCTCCTTCTGCTCGTGTTTTGGTTTTGTATGTTGGTGTGTGTGTCCTCCCAGTGATTTCATAATGTAACGTTAATCACAGAATTTTGTCATAGTTTTATCGGACAAAAGATGAACTCTATTGTGATGGTCAAATGTTTCGCCCTTAGTCAGTGTGTGCCAGTGGGCATTTTAATGGATGGTTAGTGGTGCACAGTGCTGCTATGCATGTGAAATTATAGGGCCATCTTTGTTAATGGGGACGCTGAGAATTGATGTAAGCAATTGAAACACCAATGATGTCAGATTTTCCGCGGGTACATGCCTGCTTCCACGCCAGGGCTCCTCAGTTTATTTTTCTAGCAAGCAACTTGGGCAATATGTTAGAGTCTTTCAGGAGGCTTAACTGTTGGTGACAGCGGAACTACACATAAAACATACTGACATACGCACCTTTTGGCATATTGGGTAGTGTGACGATGTGATCCATGGGTGCGCTTCCTGAATGTGAAAGGTCGAGATAGCCGTCACGGTTAGAGCTAGATGGAAACTCATGGAGGACTCAGGAGGTAAAAGATGTTAGAGTGATGAGGTTTTTATTTCCTCACATACGGCAGTGAAACAAGGACATTACTAGATACAAAAATAAAGCAATAGAAATTAAACTTGAGCACAGACAATTACATTGGCATCACAGCCTCAATACACATATGTAGGCTACAATAAATAGTCGACTATCTAAAAAAGGACCACATTAGCTGGTCCGTGAGAGCTCGTAAGGCTTACGCCTTATTACACACGATACCTCTCCTGGTCAAAAGTGAGAGCTCCTAAGGCTTACGCCTTATTAACAGGACACTCTCCCGAACAAAAGAAAAAGCGAGTTCAAGTAGCCTAGACACAAACCTCTAATTGGCTCAAACCAATATAAACAGCAGGTGTGTCGTCAGCTCAGGCACCAACACCTGTGGCTCACAGCAGCCATACTCAAAGCAATCAATGTCCCACATAGCTGGGAAAATGGCCTAAGCCATATAGAGTAACAATGGCTTGGTGAAGGCATAACCGACACATTATAAATCAGCCTAAATACATTAACAATATCGCGGGTTACCCCGGAAGTTAAAACACGCGCTCATATACGAAACATTCTATAAACAGACCAACGCACGTAAGACGAAACACTAGACAACGGTATGAAATGTAACAATGACCTGATATTTTAACCTAAATAAACGGAACATTTGAGAGACAAGACATTGAATAGTGTGGTGATTGTAAACAGAAAAATATACATATAAATGCATCTCTAACTGTAAACGGACATGAAACACCAAACACGCAAAACACACACAAAACACCAGCCCTAGTCAAGTAAAGGCAGCAGCCTACAGGCTGCAGTGGCGGGTCACGCAGGTGCCCCGTCACAGGTAGGCTATGATACACAAGGTGTGTGTTACTACTTAATTACACACTTCATGAGTTTCAGTTCAAAACAGCTTACTATCTCAACTGAGTATGGGTTTGAACTCTTTTGTGTTTTTGTCTGCTGTTGGCTGAATATCCTGCAATTATTATTTTTTTCCTTTCTTCTTAAGTAAGCTTTGTCGGGCAAGCGTTATAATGATGGAGTATGAAAATTATTTTTAAAAACTCTCTTTTGAAATGTTTCTACAAAAGACTCTTGGTAGCCAGATTTTCATTTAGCTCTAGTTCCTTTCCTTGATGCGGTATCTTAATTAGAAGTTGTTCAGCAGCTCCATGCGTTGCTGTTTCAAGTTGAAAGGGGGTCAGCTAAATGAAAGGAGAAGGCTGGGTCTGGCTCATATGCGGAGAGCCCTGAGGCTTAGATCAATCCTCAAAAGTGGAGTTCAACTGTCATTTGTTTTCTGGTGTGTCTGATTGCCTGCCGGTGCGCTCTCTGTGTTTCAGATTACTGTTCAACGCTGAAGCTCACGGACCAGTCGGGGACTAAAGTGGGCTGCACTATCTTCTGCGACAAGCAAGAGAGCCATCCTAAAATCTTCAAGATAGGCGATGTCATCCGGCTGCACCGAGTAAAGGTAGGGTTACTGGTGCATGAACAGACCGTTTGAATGAGTCAGAAAGACACGTCTAACCTCTACATAAGCACTTTGAGCTGCATTCTTTTGCATGAAAGGTGCTACAGTTAGGTCCATAAATATTTGGACATTGACACAATTTTCATCATTTTGGCTCTGTACACCACCACAATGGATTTGAAATGAAACCATTAAGATGTGCTTTAGGTGCAGACTTTCAGCTTTAATTTCAGGGTATTTACATCCAAATCAGGTGAACGGTGTAGGAGTTACAACACATTTTATATGTGGCCCCCCCCTCCTTTTTAAGGTCAAAATGATGAAAATTGTGTCAATGTCCAAATATTTATGGACCTAACTGTATATAAATAAAGTTGTATTATTATTATTATTATTATTATTATTATTACATAGTGCTCTACAGACTTAAGTTAACATACTACTTTACTCTGATATTGTTCAGTAGGATATATTCTCTAGTAGTGGACTAGGAAAGAGACTGCTTTTGTTGTGCTGGCATTGTCAACAGATATCTGCAGCTGGTCTGTTTCACCCGAACTGCTTTACGGTGCTAAGACAATGGCACCACCTCTCTGTGCTCTCTCTCTTTCTTGCTTGCTTTGATAAGTAGGCTCAGATCTATGGTGGCTCAATGACTCTGATCACCTTCTGGGGCTGGTCGGCCGTCACCTTTGACGGTGCGGTCGGCAGCCCGGTTGTGCCACGTACTACGTCCACCAAGAAATTCCACTTTGGCGAAGAGGACAGTCGCATGGTGAATGCTCTCCGAGACTGGGCTGCCAGTGCCAGCGACTCCCCCGTCCCCCCGGAGCCCACGGTGCACCTCTCCGCGGTGGTGCCCAGGCAGTACTTCAACCTCACCTGTCAGCTGTTAGCCAAAGCTAGCATGGACAGCGCCTGCACTCTCCTCAAGGTATGCTGCACACAAAAACACACAAAACACACACAGCCAGCGCTGTTTTCATCAGCCAGGATTTCTTTTTTTTTTCTATTCTGTGTAAGCACAACAAATGCCAAGTGGTTGCTCAATTGGAATCGTTTCCTTGGCCCCCCCCAAACGCTACACTCTTGAACACACTGACTCATTGCATGCCTTGGTGGTGGTGCTCAGAGAATGAGATGATGTTTGACAGATTGGATGTTCTTGGCCCTGTCCATATGAAGCTAAACCAAGCAACAAGGGTTGCCTTAACTGGGAAGAATATTGGGAAGAACTTACTGCTGATTTCCTTTTTTTCTGGTGAATTTCATATATCATGTATGATTATGTAAATGTAAATGTAGGCAGTACTACTTCAACCTCCCCTGTCAGCTGTTAGCCAAAGCTAGCATGGACAGCGCCTGCACTCTCATACATGCAGTAGTTTTCAGTTTTCAGTAGTTCATCCACATCTGTGTGAGTTCAGCATGTGATCCTCTGGAACAGGTGTGGGACGGCACCCGGTGCAGCTATCCTTTGCTGACGGTCCCAGTGGAACCCGGGGCCCTGGAGGGAGGTTCTCCCGCGGTGAGCGACAGGCAGGGCCTCATAGCCAACGTGCTGGTCTACGACAACCACGTGGAGACTGCTCAGGCCCTACAGGTAAGGTGAAACATTCGGCTTCAGCTTCAGCTTCATCTGAGCCAGCTACTTCCTGAAATATTCTATGTTTGTTTTTAGACAGCAGACAGAATGCGTGTGGCCTCAACACTAGCTACAGTAGCAATCAAAATTATTCAACCCCCCATTGCACATTAGGTTTATTGGCAAAATATACAATTTCTCAGCTGTTTGCAATAAACAAATTACACAAGAATTGTTTAAGTAGTTTAATGAAACTAATATTACAAGGGTTTTATCCAAATTCAACACAAAATGATACTTTTAATGACTTTAATGAATTTACTGCAGTCTCAAAATTATTCAACCCCCTTCATGACAAGCATCTTCAGTACTTAGTAGAGCTCCCTTTGAAATGATTCAACTCCCTGTATCAAGCACACCTGGTGCAACTAATCAACGGCTTCATTAGTTCAGGTGTGCTTGAAATAGAACACATAAATACCTGGACTGGTATTACCCTTGTAATATTAGTTTCATTAAACTACTTAAACAATTCTTGTGTCATTTGTTTATTGCAAACTGCTGAGAAATTGTATATTTTGCCAATAAACCTAATGTGCAATGGGGGGTTGAATAATTTTGATTGCAACTGTAGCTTTAATCATTCCATTTCTGTCATCAGAGGGGTAGGCACAAAGAGCTGGCCAGAGAGACTAACAGGCTTAATGGGCACTGAGGATGGTGTCTTCGGTTCTATGCTATTAAGGAGGGTTCACTTGCATCATGGTGAACTTGCATTTGGACAAAATGACGGTGACACAATTGAAAGAAAGATTCTGTTTAGACTTGAATGTCTTTTGGCTGTGTAAAGTACAAAGGCAATGCATTTTTTGAGCGTGAACCAAGTACTATTTAGCTAAACGGAGTAGGATTAAGCAATGATTTCCCTTGTTTACCTCTGCCTATGTTCCTGAATATTTCAAGTGTCCTCATCAGCTGATCATCAGTGCTATCTTTGCGGCCCAAAATCTTTGCCTCATTAAGGCGTGGTAGAATAATTTGTACAAATCATCATCAACTAGACAAAAGCATTTGAATGTCACGTACACATCCACGTTCAGTTCCCCCCAGAAGATTACTTCATAAAGACATGAGGAAACTGTACTCCGAGTACTTTCTCATTTCACGCCAGACTGTGCTCTTCAATTAAAACTGCAATGACAGACAGTGGGATTGTAGAAACTTTGAATAGCGTCCAGGTTTTGGTACCTGCGCTGCTGCCTGTGGGAGAACAAACACCCCCAGCGCTGCTTTATTCAAGTCTGCAACGCGCCGTCACTAAACGCTTTCCGCTCGCTGCATGTTTACCTGAGAACAGTGCAAGGACTCATCACTATAAGACTTTCAGTGGTGTGTGTGTGTGTGTGTGTGTGTACATGTTTCAAATTCTTAAGAATCGAGGTATTAGTAGGAGGAAGGGGACCATTCTAAAATGTCAAGGGTGTATCGTTTTCAGCATTGAGTTGAAATGGCCTGGGATTGAGGGGAGTCGTGGTGGGAG
>NC_045154.1:1462500-1477500 GCF_900700415.2 Clupea harengus
GGTTGGTGGGGGGTGTCTGTTGATGTATACTCAAAGGGTGGTGGTTGGTGGGGGGTGTCTGTTGATGTATACTCAAAGGGTGGTGGTTGGTGGGGGGTGTCTGTTGATGTATACTCAAAGGGTGGTGGTTGGTGGGGGGTGTCTGTTACTGTATACTCAAAGGGTGGTGGTTGGTGGGGGGTGTCTGTTTTGTGATCGCTGTAATAGGGGGAATGTGGTGCTTTATCATCCAACCAGTCAGTAGACACAAAACCAATCAACACAATGATGGGCCTTTCAGTCACGTGACCAGTGCAACACAGGTTCAGTCACGTGACCAGTGCAACACAGGTTCAGTCACGTGACCAGTGCAACACAGGTTCAGTCATGTGTCCAGTGCAACACAGGTTCAGTCACGTGTCCAGTGCAACACAGGTTCAGTCACGTGACCAGTGCAACACAGGTTCAGTCATGTGACCAGTGCAACACAGGTTCAGTCACGTGTCCAGTGCAACACAGGTTCAGTCACGTGACTAGTGCAACACAGGTTCAGTCATGTGTCCAGTGCAACACAGGTTCAGTCACGTGTCCAGTGCAACACAGGTTCAGTCACGTGTCCAGTGCAACACAGGTTCAGTCATGTGTCCAGTGCAACACAGGTTCAGAGGGCCTTTCAGTCACGTGTCCAGTGCAACACAGGTTCAGTCATGTGTCCAGTGCAACACAGGTTCAGTCATGTGTCCAGTGCAACACAGGTTCAGTCATGTGTCCAGTGCAACACAGGTTCAGTCATGTGTCCAGTGCAACACAGGTTCAGAGGGAGGGTCTTTCAGTCATGTGTGCAACACAGGTTCAGAGGGTCTTTCAGTCATGTGTCCAGTGCAACACAGGTTCAGAGGGTCTTTCAGTCATGTGTGCAACACAGGTTCAGAGGGTCTCTGGTAAAGAGCCCTGAAAAAGGGGATGTTTTGTTGTCACTGAGTTTCAAAATAGCCAACATCTGCCACATGTTGTGACTTTAAATTGTATCCATGGATTGTCCTGAGCTGAGCTGTCATTTCTTGCCACCTCGCGTGTTCTGGTAGTTTAAAGAAAGCACACACCCTTGAGTGAATACTAATATTCTGGTAGTTTAAAGAAAGCACATCTCCTTGAGTGAATACTAATATTCTGGTAGTTTAAAGAAAGCACATCCCCCCTGAGTGAATACTTGATATTCTGTGGAACCAGAGGAACCACATCTGGGAGGTGCTCTGAATATTAAAAAAAATTGCTGTAAGACATAAAAGCTTGCAAATTAGAGGACACAGTTGTTAATGATAATTAAAAAGTAAATTCAGCTCCCTACGGTTGGTGGGGAAATCCATAGAGCACTTTCAGCCTTTTTTTCTCTTAATGTTTTTCTGTTGAGTACCAGAACGGAGAGCTCAGATCCCAGTTGTTCTAAGAATGAGTGAATGGAACCAGCAGACTAGCCACTTGAAGGCAGGTCCTGGCAATAATCATCACAGTAGTAGCACTTTGTAGGCACATTTATAAACTACAAATTGTCTGCAAATGTAATGTGCCACTGCATTATGCTCTTGCTCTTGATCTCATTGGATGCTTGTAGTATGGAAATGTAATTGTTGTATTATTGATATTGAGTAGGCTTGGTCTCTTTCATCACATCTCATGATCATTAGACCAATTAGATTTAAATATAACAGGCCTTGATATTGAGTACAAAAACACAGAAATGCAGATTACCCAATCTCAGCAATCCTAAAAGGAAGGTTCTACCCTGGTACAATACCACCATCTAGTGGTTGCCATGGAAGTTAAATTGAGCAGTTGCCATGAAGGGTTTTTACGAATCTCAGTCCCACAGTTTCAGGAGACAGTACAGAGGCATAAAGTATTAACCCTTTGTGTTTTACTCTCTTGCATTAAACATGCATAAATGCTAGATGTACGTATATCCGCCATACTAATGATGCCTTGCACCACCCCCGACTCAAGAAGTACCAACTTCTCAAAAAGCTGGCATCACTGGCATCATAGCTATCACATGAAGATTCAGGATCAAGTGAGGTGTGTTCTGACTTGACAGGTTAGCACACACTGAACTTTTACTAAACTAGTATTTGGTGTTATGTGTTGGCAGCTGATGGAATATAATTTATACCATATATTGAAGATTCAGTCTTAGGTTTGATCAGTCAGGATTCAGGTTTATTCTTGAAGAATGGCGGCCGACCACTGTGAGACAGAGTTTGAGGATCCATCCTCCCTCACAGAACTTCACCTCAGTATATCTGACTTATTCCTTGAGGAACAGTCTGTTAAGTACACTGATATCTAAGGGGTGTTACCATCTATTCAAATGGGCCATGCATGCAGGGTTCTTTGTCTCGACCTGGGGGGGGGGGAAGGTGAGAGTCTAGGATCACACCTCACTCCCCAGGTCAGCCCAAAGTATATTCACCAAGGAAAGTTTACATGCTAGTTAAATCCAAATAAAAGTAACAATTATAACTAGGTATAATATCATTGAATTATTGACTATGGCATATTCTTATGACCTATGCCGGTCCCTTCACAGCCTGGCATGTTCCTGTGCATCTACAACCTGCACGCTGTGCCGCAGTTGGTGCCTGGAGAAGCCAGTGGAGGCCAGGAGGCTCTGAGCTTCCACCTGCACGGGGGCACCTCCTTCGGCCGAGGGCTGCGTGCCCTTCCCCCTGGGGGCCCAGACATCCTGGAGCTCAAGAGGTAAGGACTCGACTCTTCTCACCACCTCCACACTCTTAACTACAAACTGGAAGTCAGCTCCACATTATTGTGTTGACAATAGGGTATATAATGTGTTCTGTGTTTAGGGTATATAATGTGTTCTGTGTTTAGGGTATATAATGTGTTCTGTGTTTAGGGTATATAATGTGTTCTGTGTTTAGGGTATATGATGTGTTCTGTGTTTAGGGTATATGATGTGTTCTGTGTATATAATGTGTTCTGTGTATAGGGTATATGATGTGTTCTGTGTATATAATGTGTTCTGTGTTTAGGGTATATAATGTGTTCTGTGTATAGGGTATATGATGTGTTCTGTGTATATAATGTGTTCTGTGTTTAGGGTATATAATGTGTTCTGTGTTTAGGGTATATAATGTGTTCTGTGTTTAGGGTATATAATGTCTGTAGTTCTGGGTTCTGTGTTTAGGGTATATAATGTGTTCTGTGTATAGGGTATATAATGTGTTCTGTGTATAGGGTATATAATGTGTTCTGTGTATATAATGTGTTCTGTGTTTAGGGTATATGATGTGTTCTGTGTATATAATGTGTTCTGTGTTTAGGGTATATAATGTGTTCTGTGTATAGGGTATATAATGTGTTCTGTGTTTAGGGTATATAATGTGTTCTGTGTATAGGGTATATAATGTGTTCTGTGTATAGGGTATATAATGTGTTCTGTGTATATAATGTGTTCTGTGTATAGGGTATATAATGTGTTCTGTGTTTAGGGTATATAATGTGTTCTGTGTATATAATGTGTTCTGTGTATAGGGTATATAATGTGTTCTGTGTTTAGGGTATATAATGTGTTCTGTGTATAGGGTATATAATGTGTTCTGTGTATAGGGTATATAATGTGTTCTGTGTATAGGGTATATAATGTGTTCTGTGTATAGGGTATATAATGTGTTCTGTGTATAGCTCCACATTATTGTGTGACAATAGGGTGGCAGACTGGCACACATGACCCTGACAGACTGGCACACATGACCCTGACAGACTGGCACACATGACCCTGACAGACTGCTGTTTCTTCTCCAGAGCGCTGCAGTCGTGTGCTGAGCAGATGGAGGATGACATGAACAGCTCTCTGGATGACCTGGCCTGGTTCACACCGGAGATTAGCAGTGAGTCATTTACTTTACAACTGATAGGAAGCTTTCATGTATCTTATATTTCTGTACGTGGAAAAAAGACGGGTTTTACAGATTAAAAAAAATCTATTACAGATGGGGGCTTTGAGGTATCTTCAACAGGTTTGTTTGCCATATTTCTCTTTCCCCATATTTCTACTTACAGTCTATACAAGGAATCTTTTCTTTACAATTATTTTGTAATGTATACTTGGGAAACATCAAGTGCCGTGTGTGTGTTTGTGTGTGTGTGTGTTTGTGTGTGTGTGTGTGTGTGTGTGTGTGTGTGTGTGTGTTAGTGCGGAATTGTGAGCATACTCTGCAGCAGGTCTCTCTGGCTGAAGTAAAGAGCTCGGCCCCCCCTCAGTTTTTCCATGTTCGAGCCCAGGTCAAGTCCTACCAGCCACAGAGACTCTACCAGTCTCTCAAACTCTTCTGCTCCCAGTGTAAGACCATGTGAGTGTGCAGGCATCAACATTACAGTTAGATCACACAGAAATCAGTCTCTGAAACGGAATAATTCATTTCAGTTAGATCACACAGAAATCAGTCTCTGAAACGGAATCATTCATTTCAGTAAGATCACACAGAAATCATTCATGAAAGTCACCTCCTGGTACACACACACACACATGCCCCCTAAAACTGATAAGGCCAAACTTGTTTTCACCGCATGTAAATAGATGTATGATTCGATCTTGAAGCAGTACTAAATGTATATTATTTTTGATGGTATGGTACAGTTCTGTGATTGGAGTGAATGCTGCTATTTCTCCCCTCGTGTTGTTGGCAGTGAAGAGGTTCCAGACCCTAAGACTCTTCGGGAAAGGTTTCAGGAGGCTGTGACGAACAACAGACCCTGTAGACCAGCCTGGGCCGATAGCCTGGTAGCGGACACTGAAGATCCCAGCCGGAAGTTCACCCTGCATGTGTCCTCTACCAAGTGCCCAGCAGACAGGGACTCCAAGCTGATCTTTGTTCAGGGTTAGTGAGGCAAAATTGGGACTTGTTGACATGATTGGGTCAGTCATTGATGTCCGTCAAACTCTTGGAGCCAAACAAAATGTGACAAAGTGTATAGCTATGTATGAAGATATTCATTTGGAGGTTAGCTGAATCTCAGCTTAGGGCAGCAGAACCTGCTGTTTACTTGCTGTTAATAGAAACATCAATCATCAATCCTTTGCCTCAACACTGTAATCCAAGGTAGAAGTTATGAATGATGATTAGAATCAACTGCCTTCGGGCATTGATCTGGTTGGACTTTTAAAGCCTTGTCTGAAGCCTTATTCTTAAAAGGTTTTCATTACAACTAAGTTTTATATTCCTCAAACTTGACTCCTCACTGGTTTTTCTTGAGTCAAAGCATTATTCTCTTTTGATCATTGTGGTCTGTGTGCAATCAAGAATGTCTGACAAGGGGGGGGGCACGGTGGCGCAAGCCGATAAAGGGGACACAGGTTCAAGTCTGGCCTGATGTCATTTCCCAATCCTCTCCCCACCTCTTCTCCACCTCGCTTCCTGTCATAATCTCAACTGTCCTATCCAAATAAAGGCATAAAAAGCCCAAAAATAAATCTTAAAAAAAAAAAAGAATGTCTGACAAGTACCGCTCGCTGCTCTGCTCTGCCACAATGACCACAGGTGCCGACCTCCAGGAGATGTGCCACCTCTCTTCTTCTGATCACGAGTACATGGTTCCTGTGAGGTCATCCAGGGGGAAGCTGCTCTTCCTTGACCACACGGCGCCCTTCCTGTTCAGAGGGAAAAGGCAGTTCTACGGGTCAGTTGATCAGAGAGAGTACCCCCCCGGATAAACCACAAATTCATCTGTTTCAATCAGTCAGTATTTTGAAGGCATCGTGTGACAGAACTCATGTTATTAGATCCCTAAAGATCTCGGTGACGGGAGACGTGAAATGGTTTTCTTTTTCTGTTCGTTGTTGCTGAAATTTAAATTGCATGGCGATGAAACATTAGGCTTGGTGCTGTAATTGAGGAACAATTTTGTTATACCTTTTCTACACTTTGTAAATCAAATGTTTGTGTTTTAGCTGCAGACAGTGTTCAAAAAGAAAACTTGTGAAGCCAACAGTTGAAGGCATTGAGGTCTGGAATGAGAGGAGTGTTTCTGAAGGTACTGTATATGGGAATGATATTTTAAATGATCATTAATGTACATTAGGTTCATTCAATCGGAACACTTATTTGAGAACAGACCTCTTTACAGGCCAGTTAGTCGAGAAGCTTCTTCATAATTACAGTCATTTCCTGACTATTAACCACTGTTTCTACATTGATTTGGTAAACTTTACGCAGTATGAATGTATTACTCTTCGTCACGCTAATGCGGCTCCTCATCTTCGCACGTATCATCTCTTGCAACCACAAGAGATAACCCTCCCTCTCCCTCCACCTCCTCGAGCCTCGCCTGCGCCTTGTTGCCTTCATCCTTTTTCTTTCTTAAAAAGAAAGTCTGGCCCATCAGATGCCAACCATGACCAGCCCTGTAACTGGTGCTCTCAAGTGGGAAGTAGATCTGCTGTTTGACACACAGAGGAAACGATGACCTAACGTGGAAAAAAAACATGATTAATACACGGGTGCAGTTAATACGCTGGTTTGTTTTATATAACATTACATAAAATACTGTCATGTGGGTAATATACAGTGCAGTTAATAGTGGGGAAATGACGGTAGTGTTCCTTCAGTTTTAGCCTTTTCAGTATTTAGTAGGCATCACTGCCCTCTTGATGAATTGATATGGCTGTAAATAATATGCCTCCCCCTCCCTCCCTCCCTCTCTCCCTCTCTCCCTCCCTCCCTCCCTCCCTCTCTTCCTCCCTCTCTCCCTCCCTCCCTCTCTCCCTCTCTCCCTCCCTCCCTCCATCTCTCCCTCTCTCCCTCCCTCCCTCTCTCCCTCCCTCTCCCCCAGCTCTGGGGGTCCAGCTGATGCAGTATGTTTCCTTGATGAAGCTGGAACTGGAGGATAGCTCTGCTACACTGGAGGCCCTGCTGTGGGACAACTCAGTATGCAAAACCACCATTCCATCAATAATACACACACTGTGCAAAAGGGCCCTGAATCCAAGAGTACTCTCTGTCTGTAAGGCTCATCTGCTCACTCTTTGACTGTAATCCACACACACCACTACAGGAGAACTTCTTCCGTGTCTGTGCGGATGACTTGGCTCACAGTCAGGAGGCACAGGACAGGATGCAGCAGCTCATGGAGAGGTTACAGCCAGCAGGCAGCAGCACATGTAAGAGCTCACACCCCTCACGTGACTCCATATTTCTGATGCATGTTTGTGTTCTTCTTATATATGTGGTCCCTCATGGCTCCAACAGGACCACCGCCCCACGTGTCATTATATGCAAAGCCACCGGTATACAGTGACGATAAAGGCTTTCTATTCTGTTTGATTCTATTTGTGTAATCCTAATAACAACACATATCGGGCAAGGCTTGTCTCATTATATGGTCAAAAGTCTGCTGATTCTAAATGTACACATGACATTGGACTGTTCTGATTCTAAATGTACACATGACATTGGACTGTTCTGATTCTAAATGTACACATGACATTGGACTGTTCTGATTCTAAATGTACACATGACATTGGACTGTTCTGATTCTTCTAAATGTACACATGACATTGGACTGTTCTGATTCTAAATGTACACATGACATTCTAAATGTACACATGACATTGGACTGTTCTGATTCTAAATGTACACATGACATTGGACTGTTCTGATTCTAAATGTACACATGACATTGGACTGTTCTGAACACACTAGCCCTAGCCTCTGTTTTGAGGTCGTTACTAACCATAGAAAATGATGAAGTGTTCCTTCGTGTGGCGGCATCCTTTGACACCGTTTGACATATTGCTCTCGTCTGTAAGCCTTGGGAATGCACTCATCGCATTTCAAATTGATACTTTTCCAGTAAGTGATATTGTTTTCATACTACATCACCGTTCCTGAGCTCTATCTTTGTCTCAGTACACAATCAGTTATCATCTTATGGTTTGAAGAGGGGGCGGCAGTGGTACAGGAGGTAGAGAAGTCGTTTAGTAATCAGAAGGTTGCTAGTTCGATTCCCTGTCGAAGCGTCCTTGAGCAAGACACTGAACCCCTAATTGCTCCTGATGTGCAGTGTGCCATCAGTGTAAATGTAAAATGTGTATACATTGTAAGTCGCTTTGGATAAAAGCGTCTGCTAAATGTAAGTAAGTGAAGTGAGTGGTTTGAAGAATGACTTTCCTGACTCTCTCTTTGCAGCCCAGCGTCCTTGGCTGGATCTTTGCCTAAGCCTGTACTCTGTGGATGAAGATGACCAACGCCAGGTCCAGTGCCAGATAGTCAACACCCAGACCAGGGACGTCCTATAGCCCAACAAGAAAGCCCCGCAGGACGCAGTACGCTAGGGTCAGGCCAAGATATGAAGCTTGTATAGTCCACAAAAACACAAGAATATTTTGTATACTGTATGGGAAGAATACGCTTATGTTTGTGGGCAGCTTTTTGTGCTGTTGAAAGAAAACCTTTTGTTGAAATAATTAAATTATATTTTAAAAAATGTGACTTGAGCTATCTTTTTGGCTTCAGTTCCATTTATATACAATTCTTTAAATGCTGTGTGTCAAGGACCCAGGAAAGGTCCAAAATAAAGATTTATAATTTTAAAAGTGTGGGATTCTCTACATGATTTGAAGTATGTGTGAACACACAGTCCATTAAGACTGCATGCGGACAAAATAAAGATGTCATATTTTCCCATGTTAAAAGTAAAGTAAGCAACAGTTATGTGGTTAACATCTTTCCGAAATAATGGCTTTTGTCTAGATTACTGCAACGCATTTCATTTCAACATGTTATCATTTACTATAGAATAGATACATAGCCTATGTAGTGGTGTTTACTATAGATACATAGCCTATGTAGTGGTGTTTACTATAGATACATAGCCTATGGAATTGTGTTTACTATAGATACTACATAGCCTATGTAGTGTTTACTATAGATACATAGCCTATGTAGTGTTTACTATAGATACTACATAGCCTATGGAATGGTGTTGAATGTGATCATTATTATTTATTTTTTATTCAAAAATCCTAAAGTTGATCAAAAACATAGTGTAGACATTGTTAATGTAAACGATTACAGCTGGAAATGGCTGGTTTTGAAATGAATATCTTCCATATAGGCTCAAAAGGCCAATCCTCTGCCCCCATCACTCCTGTGTTTCAGAGGCTTATTAGGCTATGTTCATTTAAGAGTAACTAGCATGTTTAAAATGATCATTCATCATCATGAAACCCTTTAGCCATGATGTTTCTGAATGATTATGTTCTTAAGATGAACTAGCATGTTTAAAATGATCATTCATCATCATGAAACCCTTTAGCCATGATGTTTCTGAATGATCAGTTCTTAAGATGAACTAGCATGTTTAAAATGATAATTCATCATCAGAAAACCCTTTAGCCATGATGTTTCTGAATGATTAACTGCCATGTTTAAAATGATAATTCATTATCATGAAACCCTTTAGCCATGATGTTTCTGAAAGCTGTTGAAGCTGAGGAGGCCCATGTACACTACAGTGAAGGTGAATAGGAACGTTTGAAAAACCGATGCCTTTCAGGTCCTCAACTGGCATCTTTATTTAACACTGCCCATAAAACACCAGTCTCATCATTAGCAGATTTTTTCTAAACCTGAACGATAGTGTCTATTTTATATATATCAAAATAGTGCAAAAGTGTGCAATTGAAGAGAACATTCTTGACAACACTAAATTATACTGGTAGTTCTCAGGAGCGTTGCTTTTTAAACAAACAACTAAAACAACTTATTTTTCAGTATTTTAGCTGAGTATGAGCTGAGTTGACAATACAAGAGAGAGAGAAAATAAACATTTTGCTTCTCGGTCCTCACAGTGGCGCTCTCATCTCTGGCGTACCGTTGTCCCTTGCGTCTGGCGATGGGCCCCCCAACCCCCCTGACTAGCACACACACACACACACACACTGCTGAAGACTGGAGCTCCTAGCAGGCAGGCAGGCAGGCAGGCGCGCCCGAGCTGTCCCTCATCTTCGCTGAGACGATGGATGTACGTTTTGGAGTTAATATCAGATCTTTAGCACCTGTATCTTAGGTGTAACTTGAAGTCATTTTGGAACGACAGCAACCTTTGGCAGACTAGGCATGCTTATTAGGAAAATGTGTGTTTAAACATTGACTGAAGTATTGAGGTTTGGTGACCAACATTTTTTTTTTTGCGAAGTTATGACTTGACGTTGATTGTTGACGATAAGTGGAGCAATAGGAGTGCAATTCATCTGTAAATTCATGCGCTCCCACGAAGCACGCAATTATGTTTTTGGTGTTTAGGCTTACTTTCTTCTTCGGGAGTTTGGCGCTCATCGCTGTCTCTTCAGACACCAGGATTCCTTATAGGCATGGAAATTCTAGAGGAATAGGGACGAAAACGGAAGATATCAGGAGATCGGTACTGGAATTATCAAGGAACAGCCTGGCTATCAATGACACGTACAGAACAAGACTGTACTCCACAGGTGCGTCATTTTCGAATTCTGCGAGGACATCCACCACAACTGAAAACAAAACTCACCCAACAAAACACAATAGTTCTGATTTTATATTGTCAAACCGGACTGAAATTCCAAGTAATCATCATGAAGAATTTCTTGGGCATCGAGTCAACAGCCAAACAGTGGAGCTGGAAGTGCCAGGAACCGACAGTACTCCAACATCCAGACACAAGTACTTGGCGCATCGCCTTAAGCGAAACCTCAGACTTAAAAGAGTTGGGGAAGACAGCGAGACAAAAGATATAATTGAAAGCAGACAGATGGACAAATATGGCAAAGAAACATATGTTGGAGAGGGGCCTTTAGCAACATCTGATATCATGTTGGAATCTTTACCGAAACCCATGGCACAGAATTCCACAGATTATCCTTTCGATTTCACCAGAAATGACGGGTTGTTAACTGTGGCAGAAGATGATTTCGGCGAGATCACCCCTTTGATACCACTAATTACACGAGCGAAGGATAATGAAGTCAAAAATCCCTTTTACCCTGTAACATCTGAAACGTATGGAGCATATGTGATTTTGATCATTTCAGTTATCATTTTTTCCATTGGAATTCTCGGGAACCTTACAATTATGTGCATCGTGTGTCACAACTATTACATGCGAAGCATCTCCAATTCCCTCCTCGCCAATCTTGCTTTGTGGGATTTTATTATCATATTTTTCTGCCTGCCTTTGGTCATTTTCCACGAATTGACAAAGGATTGGCTGCTTGGAGAATTCTCTTGTAAGATTATACCATATATTGAGGTAAGTGTTCTTAAATGTGGGAAGAACATTACATCTAGTGCTTAGAACATTGCCATGGTTCCTCAAACTCATTCTCTAGAACTGGACCGTTAGAGCCACCTGATTGTTTGAAGAACCTTTTTGGTTGTGTTCTGCTTAACATTACTGTTCTGTGCTGTACTTATTGCTGTTCACATCACTTACAAATGAGACAAAGGAATGGCACTGTTTGAGCTGTAGCTGATGGGGTAGGCCTGGGAAATGTCCCCACTCCGTGCGCTCTCTCAGGACAGACAGGAAGAGAAGATACAGGAAACGCTCAAGACGATTGGACCATTACTCAGGTTTTACAAGGGAAAGAATGTCCTTCAGAAACTTTTACCTAAACACATTTAGAACTTTTTAGTCATTGTAAGTAATGTTTTGCCATTCTTCTGGCAGTCACAAATATCACTTAATAGGCAGTTCATGAAGTCAAGTGCATTAGAGCAGCTTATACTCCAGACAAGTTCCATCATTATCAGTGTATGCTCCCTGCAAGCACACGTGGATTCCTCTTCTTTGTAGGAAGACCCTCCCATGGATAAGAGCAGGCTGTGAACGGCTGATATAGTTACTAAACACCTGGAACTGTTCCTGTTTCATCACACTGTCAGGCTGTGAACGGCTGATATAGTTACTAAACACCTGGAACTGTTCCTGTTTCTTCACACTGCCTCGTGTGAGACCAAAATGAATGTCTGTGACACTCTTCCATTTGGGATAGGGCAGCGTTGCTGGACTGAGTGGATAAGTGTTGCATTTCTCATCAGCCTGAGCCTAACATAATTAAGACCTTTGTCAGGTTTTTAATGGCACACACGAAACACTGGAACACACACGTGCATATATGGAGGCGACACAGGACACACACACACACACACGCAGGGAAGCCTGAGATCGCGGTGAATTTAGTTTCTGCTTTTTCCCATCCTGGACTGTCCTTCCTCAAGGACCCCCCCAGGAGCAGTGGGCAGCTTGTAGCGCCCGGGGACCAAGTGAAGTGAACTGTCCATCTTTGGTCAGGGATGGACATGTGTTCTGTTATTTTGCATGTTTTTTCTGTTGGGGTTCTTACTGGAGGAAACCCCTTGTGAACATGGCTACTTTAGAGGTTTCTCACCAATCAGTCAGACAATTAATCTGATAAAGATTACATTAGCGCCACAGTAAAGTGCAGTTTAATCAGGCAAGTGGGGCCCGCTGATGACAGAACACAGGGGGTCATTAATTAGCGTAATAAACCAATAGAATCCAGTCCTCAGCAATCTGTTGTTGCTCCCAGGTGGTAGTGCATGTACATGGAGCCAGTGGTAGAATCATACGTTGCTTCTTTTACAATTAATGATGTGTAATTACCTTTAAGTTTGGACGTATCTGAACATGTGTGTCACTTTTCTGGAGCTGCCTTGCCAGCGAGATGCACTGACCATGTCTTGATCATATACTTATTGAAGACATCACTGCCTCACTTTAACATTATGTATGAAATCATTCCTAGGATAGAACCTAGTATCCTCAGTGTCATAGTCTAGAAAACAAGAAATTAGGATGTTGTCTTATTATTTTTGTGTTTTACCAGTCTGCAAACATAACAAATGTAAGTCATTTCAGCATCGGCTGAATAATGCAATTCTGGTGTTGGATGTTCCCTTGACAAAGTCTGATACTGCGGCCCACCTTGAGTGTCTATGAGCCAGCATACAGCCTATGTACTCTAGTCTGTTAGGTTAGGCCTCAGAGTAAAGAAGGTACATTCACAGCTAGCTGCCCTTTCATCCGCTAGCCTAACGTAGAAACCCTCTGCCAATTGCACCCACCACCACCGCACTGCCGTACACTTACTCTACCTCATACCCTATGCTAGCATTTATATACAATATATAATATTGCCACCATCAACATGTTTCTCTGTTCCTACTCCCCTTACCCCTGTAACAGTAAACCTTTGAGCACAGTGTATACCCACTAAACTGGTCTTGTTTGTATCATGTATTTACCACCGGATGTCTGTATATATATTATGTACACCTACCAAATGCAGGATATGTACAACACCTGTTGTTTCCCATCCCCTTCTGCCACACAACCCTCCCCATCCCCCCTTCCTATCTCAAGCAGATGGGTCCCCCCTTATGTGCCGTGGTTCTGCTTAAGGTTCCTTCCTGACTAACAGGGAGTTTTTTCTTGCCCGTGTTGCCAATGTGCTTGCACTAAGGGGGTTCAGGCTCTGGGCTCTGTAAAGCGCCTAGAGACAATTGTATTGTTATGGCGCTATATAAATAAAATTGAATTGAATTGAATTAATGTGACGTAGACTAATGTTTATCAGCAGTATTATCTTGAGACAATGATTGGGGCAAAATGCCCATAGGCTACGAAAACCAACATTTTGGAGTTTTTGAGAATTTCATAAATATCACTGCTCGTAGACTGGCAATTTTCCACACATCTTGGAAGCAAACAAGCGTACATTCTCTGGTAGTAAATGTTTTGTCTTTGTGTTTTTGAGTTTCTGATCGATGATGTGTCTGTTCCCCCTCCAGGTGGCTTCTCTAGGCGTGACCACCTTCACCCTCTGTGCGCTGTGCATCGACCGCTTCCGCGCCGCCACCAACGTGCAGCTGTACTACGAGATGATCGAGAACTGCACGTCCACGGCGGCCAAGCTGGCTGTCATCTGGGTAGGAGCTCTGCTGCTGGCGCTCCCCGAGCTGCTGATCCGCCAGCTGGTCCGTGAGGAGCGGGAGCCCCCCGAGGTCACGCCCTGCGAGCGCTGCGTGGTGCGCATCTCCACCGCCCTGCCCGACACCCTCTACGTGCTGGGCCTCACCTACGACAGCGCCCGCCTCTGGTGGTACTTCGGCTGCTACTTCTGCCTGCCCACGCTCTTCACCATCTGCTGCTCGCTGGCCACGGCGCAGAAGATCCGGCAGGCAGAGCAGGCAGAGCGGGCCAACGTGCGCGCCAACCGCAAGCAGATCCAGCTGGAGGGCCAGATGAACTGCACCGTGGTGGCCCTGGCTATCGTCTACGGCTTCTGCATCATCCCCGAGAACATCTGCAACATCGTGTCCGTGTACATGGCAGCCGGCGTGCCCCGCCGCACGCTGGACATCCTGCACCTGGTGAGCCAGCTGCTGCTCTTCTGCAAGTCCGCGGTGACGCCGGTGCTGCTGCTGGTCCTGTGCCGGCCCTTCAGCCGCGCCTTCATGGACTGCTGCTGCTGCTGCTGCGAGGAGTGCGGTCCGGCCCGCCCCGCCAACGCCACCGGCGCCAGCGACGAGCACGAGCACGAGTGCACCACGGAGCTGGAGCTCTCGCCCTTCAGCACCATCCAGCGCCGCGAGGTGTCCTCCTCCTCCTCCGCCTACACACCTGTGGGGACGCACTGCTGAGCAGCCTGGGTGTGTGTGTGTGTGTGTGTGTGTGTGTGTGTGTGTGTGTGTGTGTGTGTGTGCTCACTCACCGCCACACACACAGCAGGGTTTAGAAAGGGCTCCAAAGGGGCCAGCATCAACCATCGAATGTGTGGGGCCTTTTAAGAATCCATAGTGTAAAAGGAGAAAGATGTTTGGTGAAGCGTAGATTCCCGTTGGTGATATGTGTGAGATGAAACACGTGTTAAGTAGAACTAAAGCTGTGGGATGTAAACTTTGATACTACAGTGTTGGCACTTTTGGCACAGAGTATCAGTCAGTCTGC
>NC_045154.1:1482500-1487500 GCF_900700415.2 Clupea harengus
AAAAAACCTTGCAAACACAAGCACAACAGGCTAGCTGGCATCTTTTGGTAACCCAGTTGGCAACGTCATGCTGTGAAAAGGTTTAGTCTAGTGGGAACAATCGCAATTATCCCTCGCATAATTATTTACCATCAAAAATGAATTTGAAGATGCACCAAAACTAGCTGCCATGCCTCAGAAAGTGGTCAATTCATGCATACTCTTGCTTCAAGCAAGACTTGAGACAACTTCATGGGCCTACTAAAAACAAACCACAGTGCAGGTCTAGTAAATGCTGTATCGGATCAGATTTGTGATTTGACAAAAAAAGGAGTTGGCAGAACTCATTGTGTTCATACAGATTCCCTCCTTTTCTAACCTTAACCGTTTATGTGTAACTTCGAAAGACATTTAAGCTCGGGGCTCTTTTGGGTTTGGAGCCAGGACAGCTTTTGAAACTTGAAGACATTTCAGATGTCTGGCTGTGGCTGTCCACCCTCTGGCTGTGCTGTCTGCAGTCAGTGTCCAGTGACAGGCCAGTTTCTCCCCGTGCACAAAGGGCTCGCTCTGCTGTGCCTAATGGAACAGCACCAGAACATCCCAACCCCGGCGAGAGGACATGTTGGGAACCATCGCCATCCATCTCGCACGTGTCACAGCCTTTTGTGCAGGAACAGGGGGAGGTGGAGGACAAGAGAGGGGAGGAGGAGGAGAAGAGGAGGAGGGGCTCCACCCAGATGAGTTGGATAGGCCTTTTACTTCTGCCTCCCTGGACAGGGGGCACATGGGGTAATTAACCAGAGTCTCACGAGGGAGTTGCCTAACAAGCTCCTGCTTTTGAGCCCTCAACCATGTTCTCACACGCACGGCTGCATCTGATTCAGGTCATGGTCAGTAGGAAACCAAACGGAGTGTGAAGAGATGTTTAGATGTCTGTCTGGGTCTCTGAGGTGAAACCCAAATAAACCCTTATAACTCCGAAGTCATGCTCTAAATGTAAACACAAATTGATATTTCCTGACCTCAAAAGCAGGGCATGCAAGAAACATGAATCATTTCATTCATCTCATAAATGTTTTGGACACATAATACATTTTTTTAAATCACAGCATGATCGACTTGCACTTTGCGGTCAGTTAAACATTTGTGTGTGTGTGTGTTTGTTTGTTTGTTTGTCTTGAGGTTCAGTCAGTCTTGCAGAAGGAGAGCACAGCTGAAGACAGGCTAATGGAGACACTACTAAAGAGGTAGTGAGAACAGCTCCTCATTCGCTGGTGCAGACAGGACCTCTGGTCTCTCCACTGCTCCGCCACCTTTGGGTCATTTAACATGGAGAGCCACACACTGCTGCCCAACTGCATTTAACATGGAGAGCCACACACTGCTGCCCAACTGCAGCACAGGCCACAGGGGGGGGGGGGGGGGGGGGCAGGAGTCTGTCCCCAGCTGCACTCCTCCCTGTGGCATGGGGGGTGGGGGGGGTGGGGGGGGTGGGGGGGTGTCATCAGATTCAGTGCGTAATTAGAGCTGACTCCACCCGTCACCGAATCAACATTATTGTAATACATAGTCAGTTCAGGGAATCAGGAATCAGAAATGAGGGTTTTTGAGAGCTGGGAAAGTGTAGTCTTGGGTGTCCTGTCAGTCTTATTGGAGTCTTAGTGGTGATCTGCCAGCACAATTAGTAGTGAGTAACAGGGATTTAATGAGTGTGAGTTCAAATCATTAAGAGGCAGGCAAGCACATTCAGAAAGGAGTGGCACAACATCAAACTTAAAAAAAAAATAAAAAATAAAAAAATAAATAAAAAAAACTGCTAGGGTGTTTTCCATTTCATAGCATTGGTGCCATGGGAAAGTGATCTTTTTGCTCTGGTTGCTTTTGCTGCCAAAAAAGGTTTAAGCAGGAAAATGGTAGATGTACATTCCCTCAGTGGTCTGAAACGACCTTAGAGAGATATGGCTGATATGAGTATGTTTACATAAAGAACTTCACCTTTTGAATGCAGTGTTTTCTCTTTCTTATCTGCATATAGTGGGCAATCAGATCTGTGCCCGGTGGTGAGTACACCGCCCTCATCCGGCATGCTTCCGGACCGCCACTGATTCCTCTGTCACACGATGGAAACCTAATGTTACCTCAATGTAAGCAGCCAGAAGGAGGGGAAACCTTTTCAGTCAATTGTTTTTGTGCATGTCACTTCTCTGTTTCCTCAAGTCGTTGGTACCAGTCTAGTTGTTGGTGCAGAGCTCGTCTGTTGTTCTGTTTCAACATAGATTATCTCTGTACGTGTGCCGCCAGATGGCCCGAAAGGAGGAGTTCAGAATATGTGTCAAAGAAGTCAGACCGGCTGCTTATTAGAGGACCACAGCCCCCACACAATGCTAACTAAATCCCCACTCTGAACCTGGTGGTGTTATTGTTCTTCGTATGTATATCCCATTGTGAGGAGGAGGGGATGTGCGCCGCAGCCTTTAAGTGAAGACTTGCAGATCAGATTAGGATTTATGTGACAATAGAGATTAGGGTTGAGTCAGGGCACAACATGAGCATGGCTAAACCCCACCAACAGGAAGGATTTGGAATCAACACTTGCATTTCTTACAAGAAGGACCGAGCAAGCTGCCTCTGTAGTACTGCACAGAGAGAGAGAGAGAGAGAGAGAGAGAGAGAGAGAGAGATGAACATGCTGCCTCTGTAGTTCTGCAGAGAGAGAGAGAGAGAGAGAGAGAGAGAGAGAGAGAGAGAGATGAACATGCTGCCTCTGTAGTTCTGCAGAGAGAGAGAGAGAGAGAGAGAGAGAGATGATCATGATGCCTCTGTAGTTCTGCAGAGAGAGAGAGAGAGAGAGAGAGAGAGAGAGAGATGAACATGATGCCTCTGTAGTTCTGCACAGAGAGAGAGAGAGAGAGAGAGAGAGAGAGAGAGAGAGAGAGGCGAGTCCAGAGGCGCTTCAGGAAAGTCTGAATATTATCAACGAATACAGTATAACATGGGCCCTTCCAATTAACCTGGATAAATCCAAAATCATTGTATTCCAAAAAAGACATTCCAAACACAATAATTATTACAGCTTCACAATTGGCGAAGAAAAACTGGAACAAGTAAAAAAATATTGTTATTTAGGACTAACGATTTCTTCAACTGGACTTTTTGATGGAGCAATAACAGATCTAACGGAAAAGGCAAGAAAAACCTATTACATGCTCAGGAAATCACTACTAAAATATAACCCCCCCATAAAACTCTGGCTAAAACTTTTTGATTCAATACTGAAACCAATATTACTGTATGGGAGTGAAGTTTGGGGAACTAAATTTAAAAATAAATTGGACACATGGGACAAAAGCCACCCCGAACTATTCCACTTGGAATTCTGCAAAAATATACTGGGTGTAAACAGGAGTTGCCCTAACATAGCGTGTAGAGCAGAGTTGGGAAGATACCCACTCCTTCTAGACATACAAAAGAGAGCAGCAAAATTCTGGAACCATCTGCAAATAAGCAAACCAGACAGGCACCACCACACTGCTGCCCAACTGAGGGATGGACACCCAGAGAGAGACCCCTTCAACTACCTTGTCCAAAAACATGGGCTCAGCAAGAAAGACTTAAGCATTGCCTCAAAACTAAAACAGTTAAAAGAAAGCTGTATAGAAAATTACACTAACTGCTGGAAGAATCAAATGAAAGAATCCAGCAAGCTAAATGTATACAGAACATTAAAAAAGGACTGCAAATTGGCACCATACTTAATCCAAATAAAAAATTATAAACAAAGAATTCTATTAACAAAGTACAGGCTCAGCGACCATAGTCTTGCAGTAGAAAAGGGGCGACACAGACAATGCTGGGTGGCTCCCGAAGGGAGACTATGCGTCCACTGCAATATTAACGCTGTCGAAAATGAGCCTCATTTTCTGACGGAATGTACAAAATACCACAATATAAGAAGTGCATATTACAAACAATTTGAATACATCCACCCAGGTTTCATAAACCTAACGAACCAACAAAAACTACCATTCCTCCTGGGGGAAATAGAGACCTGTAACATTTTAGCCTCCGAATATGTGCAGTCCTGCCACATCCTCCGAGAGCAGGCCATACCACCAATAAACATAGGCCTGAACTCATAGTGTTTTTTTTTTTTATTTTTTATTTTTTGTTGTATCTATTCTTATCTGTCTATGTTTTTTCTTTACGTAATTATTATAATTGTAATGTTTTTTATTTAAGCATTTTTATTTTATGTATTTTTATTTATTTTTTTATTATTTAATTAACTTATCTGTTCCTGTATTACCATTGTTGTTATTATTGTTGTTATTATTATTGTTCTTATTGTTTAAGTGCTTTGGCAACAGTGTACCATACATTCATGCCAATAAAGCCATTGAAAATTGAAAATTGAAAATTGAGAGAGAGAGAGAGAGAGTGAGAGAGAGAGAGAGAGAGAGATGAACATGATGACTCTGTAATTCTGCACAGAGAGAGAGAGAGAGAGAGAGAGAGAGAGAGAGAGAGAGAGATGATCCTTGGTGGACATGTGGGTTGGGGGAGATCAAATGATTGATTTGTATAGAGTATAGAAGTTAATATGGTATATGGTCTGCACTCTGCACTCTTTTCTTGTTGGACCAATTGTCTTCATGGCAGTGTGTGTGTGTGTGTGTGTGTGTGTGTGTGTCTGTGTGTGTGTGTGTGTGTGTGTGTGTGTGTGTGTGTGTGTGTGTGTGTGTTTGTGTGTGTGTGTGAGAGAGAGAGAGAGAGAGAGAGAGAGAGAGAAAGAGCGAAAGAGAGAGAGAGAGAAATAGAGACAGAGGTGTAGATAGATTGTTA
This sequence comes from Clupea harengus, assembly GCF_900700415.2. NCBI lineage: Eukaryota > Metazoa > Chordata > Actinopteri > Clupeiformes > Clupeidae > Clupea > Clupea harengus. The sequence continues at coordinate 1,487,322 of NC_045154.1, forward strand.
GATAGATTGTTAGATAGATAGAGAGATAGATAGAGAAACAAAGAGAGAGAGAGAGAGAGAGAGAAACTAAACTGTAGACTTAATCTCATAACAAAATGAGAGATCCATTATACTAATACAAACGATATTTATTTCAATCTTGTTGACATTAAGAATGAAAAATTGACATGAAGAATGGA
>NC_045154.1:1492500-1512500 GCF_900700415.2 Clupea harengus
AATGCATAAAGAAAAACAGAATGTCCGCGCCACCAAAAGGAACCCTGTGACCCATGAACCAACCTGAATGTCAGCTTCTGTCTTGATCAAACCCGTTTTGTGTCCTTATGGTGCTCCTGGCAAAATGTCTGCCTTTGCGGCCCGGCAGACGGGCTTGAAACTCTGCCTGCACTGTTCTTGTTCTTGAGTTTAAATAGATAACCCTGAAATAGGCGCTGACGGAGCTGGCGCTGGTTTTGATTGAAGTCGAGGTTGCATGACAGGCACTTGTGTGAACATGTCGGGATCCACACATCCCAATCAGGAGGATCACTTCCCACACATCATCCTCTCTCTCTCTTTCAAGGCAGACCGCTGTGAATGCCTGTCAGAACTGGGAGGTTCCTGTGCCCCAGGGCCTCTATTAGGGCCCACCGCTTGCACTCTGGGTACTCTGCAAGGGCCCTGTCACAGGAATAGAATGTTCTGATACCATTTCCTGGGTCCAGCTCTGTCTGCTATTGGTCAACACATAGTGGGGATGTCCATATTGTCATCATACAGTTGTAGTAGAGAATCAGTCTGTTATTGGTTAACACATAGTGGGGATGTCCATATTGTCATCATACAGTTGTAGTAGAGAATCAGTCTGTTATTGGTTAACACATAGTGGGGATGTACATATTGTCATCATACAGTTGTAGTAGAGAATCAGTCATCCATTCCTGGTAATTGTGGTGCACTGGAGAATGAGTTGTCAGGCAATTGGAGACGCTAAGTTGTGCTTTCATTACTTTATTGATATTAAAGGTATTCAAATGTTGATATATGAATACACTTAAATGAATAAATGATTAACATATGATCTTATTATGGAGCCTTTATTACACCAGTGGTTTAATCATTGGTAAAAATCACTGACATTTGAACTATCCTGTGATCATGAATCATTTGCAAGGGTTTAGATCACAGAAATGAATTGCATGTGTTAGTTTGTTTAGGTTCTATCTTGTGCATTACACACAGGGACTTTTCAGCTGTGAAGAAATGTCCTCATATCCTGTTCAGTACACGGACTGGACTCATGTTGACCCATGTTACTGACTCATTATTGGCTAATCACACAAACTGACAATCTGCAGTGTGCAGTCAGATTAGATGTGTATGACCAGCGGGGTGTGGGGTGTGAGTGGTCAGTCAGATTAGATGTGTATGACCAGCGGGGTGTGAAGAGACTGAGACTGAGAGGACAGTCAGATTAGATGTGCATGACGAGAGAGGTGTGAGTGGTCAGTCAGATTAGATGTGTATCACCAGCGGGGTGTGGGGTGTGAGTGGTCAGTCAGATTAGATGTGTATGATCAGAGGGGTGTGGGGTGTGAGTGGTCAGTCAGATTAGATGTGTATGATCAGAGGGGTGTGGGGTGTGAGTGGTCAGTCAGATTAGATGTGTATCACCAGCGGGGTGTGGGGTGTGAGTGGTCAGTCAGATTAGATGTGTATGACGAGAGAGGTGTGAGTGGTCAGTCAGATTAGATGTGTATGACGAGAGAGGTGTGAGTGGTCAGTCAGATTAGATGTGTATGACCAGCGGGGTGTGGGGAGACTGAGAGGGCACTCTGGCTGAGCAGCTCCTGCCAGCATAGCACTGGCATGTGAAGGCATTGAACATGTCTGTGAAGTCCTGGACAGAGGGGACACCGGTCACCATGTAACCCTCAACGGAGCGCTGGATGAGAAAGTGCTCCGGGTTCAAATGCAGGTAGGTGTCCGTGTTGTAGTGCCTACGGACACAGCGGCCATTTCCTTGGCACAGGAAGTCACTGCAGATCTGGGCGGCGGCGGTGACGTTGGCGATGTACGGGTTAAGGGTGGAGAGCAGATAGTCTGAGAGATTCTCACACGAAGCCTGCAGGGAGAGTTCCAGACAAAGAGCAGTGACTAATTACAAACTTGTTCAGACAAATTTGGGGATTAGAGAGCAAGCAATAAATCATAGCAATTGCAATTAGATTAAGCAATACATGATTCAGATTCACCTATGCTACCTGCCATGCATGCATGCTGGGAGTGTGAAACCTGTAATGCAGCCCTATATGCTAAAGTTGTACGATACTATAAGTATATAGAACTAGGGAGAAGACATGGTGTATTGCAAGTAAATATTTGTCTCTGATCTGTACATCAAGTGATCTAGTTTTCATATGAATAAAACTTGGCAAAAGAACAGCTGTAAGTGTTTATTACCTCACATGTGAAGGGCTGTGTGCTAAAACATCATTTTATAAATCCTTATAGTTTTTAAACTCTGTCTTCACAATGCATGAAATCGAACAAGTTCTCATATAGCCAAATCTCACCTGGTCTTCATAGTCGGCGCTGGCCCCCCACATCACGGCCCCAGAGGCTCCGAGAGCTGCACTTTCCCCTATGCTCCGCACCAGATCTATCTGAGGGCCACATGAACACCAGACCATTGCAATGCTTTTCACGAAGCACTAGAAGCAAAGTTTGAAATGTAAAAAGGCTCTCACCTCTTTGAGGTAGATCTGATTTTGGTCCCGGAAGAGTGGCCGAGCGTAGAGGTAGACTGGTGCTGTGTAGGGGCGCTTAGGGAGAGCTGACACACGCAGGGCCTCTTGCACTTGGTTACGGACAAACAGAGCAGCGCTGTGGTCTCCGCTGAGGGCCGTCGACAGGTAGGCTGAGGGGAAGAGAGCTGTGCTGGCCTCCCACAGCCACAGGAGCTCATCGTTCCGTTGCTGTGCTATTTCTGGACACTCCCCGGTGTAACCTGGTTCATCTGCGCCATAGTTGTAACAGTTTGGAAACAAGTAGAAACCCCAAAGGTACTCTGGTCGCTCACTAATGGCTAGCTTCACCGTCCCTTCCATAAAACTTCTGGCTGCACTTTCAAACTGTTTCTTGGCTTCAACCTCTGCCTGCTCTAGAGTCAGAGAGGGGTCGTGTTGTTGGGCATAACCTATTGAGAGTTTTTGGTAAATTCTTTTGGTTCCCCAGTTTCTGTCATAAAGCGGTCGCCAGTCCTCCCAGTCGACGACTCCCAGACCGGGTGATGACTCAGGGATATACTCAGACACCTCAGCCCTGGACTTGGCCAGGGAAGCCCTCAGGTTACCCATCTGTGGAAACCCGCCGTTGTACTCTTTCCCTGTTTTGTAGTCTGCATAAGGACACAAACCCATGTGAGCTCTGTAAAACAGGCTAAGAAACTGATCTGCTTTTAGAGCTGGTGTAGTCACTGCTTGGAAGACTGACATATCCAAGGGGACGTCTCTGCAGTGATTAAGAGGCCCATTCCAGACCACGATGAAGGGCTTTCCATCTTTTATAGGGGCTGCAGTCTGCGGAAGCTGAGAGGCAGTACAGCAGGACGCCAGGAGAAACAGGATCACAGGAAACAGTCGACCTGAGGTTCCTCTGCCTGCCCGAGACTGCTCCATGATGGCTTCTCAGAGAAAAAGGGTGAGACAAGTTTAAAAATGTAATACATTAAGATAATTATCTCAGGTAAACTTCAGAACAAAGACTCGATCTTACCTGCAGGAGTTACACAGAGCAATTGCAAAAAACTGTGCTGGGTTTTTTATATGTTATGTGGAAAGGTTATCCTGACCTGATAATGAGTACTTGTGCTTTATTTTATTGAACAAACACTTACTTTTTCAATTAACTGGAACAATGGGGTATGTATTCCCTTTGATATTTTTTATCGTGTAATGTCTTTATCACAGTCTTAAAAGCTTTTGTTTTTCAAGCGCAAGGTAAATATCTGATAAAAAAAGCTCTTTTGAGAGCAACACATTTGTTTTTCACCTGTCTTGGCAAGTTCCTGTGTTATGTCTAGAACAAAGTGTTCTGGAAGATGGCAGATCTCCATATGAAAAGAAAACAACAGTGCTTATACTGTTACTACAGTATACTATATTTAGTGGTGGATAACCACACAACCGCTGGTGTAGCTTGTTGATAATGTCAGGAGTCAAATCTCTTTGCTGGGTATCTCAAGGTAAAAGGTAGCAATCATAACTAGAAAATGCATTTCCTGAAGGAAATACCAGTGCATGAAATGCAAAAGTTAAGAAAGGAAGAAGAAAAGAAAGAAGAAAAGAAAAAGAAGAGTGAAGCTAGGAAAGAAGAGTGGAAGAAGGAAAGAAGAAAAGAAAGAAGGGAAAGAAGAAAGGAAAGAAGAGTGGAAGAAGAAAAGAAAAAAGAAAGAGAAGAAATTGTAGAAATTGTATTAGTTTTTCTTTAATATTTTAAAAAAGTATAAAGTTTAGAAAAATGAAGTGTCCTTTACAAGACCTACGCAGCAAAGTTTGAACAAAGTTTCTAAGTTAAGCGGTTCGAGCTGAATTAAGCGCAGAAGTTCGGTACAAAGAATAATAATAAGTATAAGAAACGAAGGAATAACAATACAGGGCATTTCATGCACTGTAAATAGTAGCCATGTTCTGTATCTCTGTTTGCAGAGTGTTAAGATATCTAGGCGTCTGTTTAAACATGTGGATAAGAAGCTAATTGTCCTCTAGTTAGTTTGTTCTGTGATGTTTGAAGTGATAAGGTCAGCCAAGGTGAAAATGTGGCTAGGTTATTCTGTTTGTGTGTAGGAGTTCTGTGACTAGGTTATTCTGTTTGTGTGTAGGAGTTCTGTGACTAGGTTATTCTGTTTGTGTGTAGGAGTTCTGTGACTAGGTTATTCTGTTTGTGTGTAGGAGTTCTGTGACTAGGTTATTCTGTTTGTGTGTAGGAGTTCTGTTAGCACCGGATTGATGAGAAGAGAGGGAGCTGCTATGCACCAAATGGACAACATGGAGCAGAAATGGTTTGGCCTGAACAGTGACCAATCATGAGTGTCTTCTGTACCTCATTATTTCTATTATTTCCATTCTACACACACATCCCCTCCTGACCTGGATGGTGTCTGAAGGTGACCAATCATCAGTGTCTTCTGTACCTCATTATTCCCATTCTACACACACATCCCCTCCTGACCTCGATGGTGTCTCAAGGTGACTGACATGTCGGATGCAGCAAAAGTTTGTGTCCCGAAGTCGTAAGAGTGAAGATGCTGTCTCACAAAAGATAGATTTTTTGTATTGTTACAGTTCAAATGACAATATTTACCATTTCCGTTCATGACCAAAACATATTGGGCCGGGACTTGACAAGCTGTGTTGGCACTCAGGCACTGAGCTGTGAGGCCATGCAGGCACCCTTCATGTTCTCCCCACTGAGGATGGAGACAGGTGGTGATGGCACCCTTCCTGTAGTCCCCACTGAGGATGAAGACAGGTGGTGAGGGGGGGGGGATGATGTCCGTACCATAAGACAAATGCCATGGCACAAGAGAAAAGGTGGGTTTACATATAGTGTGGCAAACTAGATAGGATAGGTGTGATGAATCCTGCATTTTGTAATCCTTGACCTTAAAAGGGGTTGAGAATCCCATTCAAATACTTTTTTCAATTTTGTATGTTCAGACATATAGTGGATTTGCCCAACTGAAGTGTGAAAAAGTCATGACATTGTGCACAAACCACAATGAAAACTGTTGCAAAAGCTTTTTTTTTATGTCACTCTTTGTAACTCTTTGGAGGATGTTACAGTACATTTGCACAGAAGAACGATTATTCAAACTGAAAATTCATGGAGCCGCTGATAAAATGTACACTTAACTATATAACCACTGGAGGCCACTGTATGTCATGTTAAAACATTTTCCTTTCATTAAATAGCCCTCTCACATTTGTCCCAAATAATTCATTTTTTTTTTTTTTAATCTGTGTCTTCATATGTTATATGTTATATATGGTCAGATACAGAAATGAATAATTATTTCCATAGCATTTCTCATACCTATGTCAACAATGAACTTGTCACATAAGAGAACCTGGTTTGCTTTGCTCTATACAGTATGTAGCATGAACCATTTCCCCAAAATGTCAACATCTGTTTATTCACCTATGTGTCATATGCAAGGAGTCATAAAGAAGGATGGGATTTGTTAACTGTCTCTAATTACACAGAGTTGATTCTAATGAAGGAAATTCTGACTTCAGAACATGCTTGTGGAATTTTGTAATGATGAAGCGGGACACTGTGTTTATTATAAACTATATGCTATATAAATAAAGTTTTATTATTATTATTATTATTAGTGCACACTGTGTTTATTAGTGCACGCTGTGTTTATTAGTGCACGCTGTGCTCCCCCTGCTCTCCGAACGGTTTGTATCATGTCTGATGGCTCAGAGCCGCCGCTCCGGCCACATCCCATCTGTCCACATCCTCGGCTGTCACTCACGGCAGAACGGCCGTCGTCCCGTTCATCTCAGCAGCCCTAGCGGACACGTTAATGATTAGCAGCGGGAGAGGGAGAATAACCTCTCCTGGCGCTTTGTTTGATGAAGAGGGAGAATAACCTCTCCTGACGCTTTGTTTGATGTTTCGTGTCAAGCGCACGTCACCCCATGGAGGAGGAGCTTGGGAAGAGGCACGGGCGCAGGCAGAGTGTGAGGGCCAGTGGACACACACACACACACACAGGTTGTAGGGTTTCGGAGCATGAGGGCCTAGCAGTGGACACACACACACACACAGGTTGTAGGGTTTCAGATTATGAGGGCCTACCAGTGGACACACACACAGGTTGTAGGGTTTGAGGGCCAGTGGACACACACACACACACACACACAGGTTGTAGGGTTTGAGGGCCAGTGGACACACACACACACACACACACACACACACACACACACACACACACACACACACACACACACACACACACACACACAGTTTGTAGGGTTTGTCCCGAGCAGCCGACCCAGACTCCCCCAGCACCTGCGCCAGGCGGACACCCACGTTTGGTAATGATATGGCAGACACTGGTGTTACACATGGGACCTTGGCTTATACTGTATGTTTGTTTGTTTTTACTTGGTTGTGTGTGTGTGTGTGTGTGTGTGTGTGTGTGTGTGTGTGTGTGTGTGAGATGTTGCAATGAGCGCTTCCTGCCTGAGATCAATGCTGACGTGCTGAATGCAGGCTGGGTGCCTTCACAGTGGAGAATGGGGACAGCAAGTGTTAGTAAACGATTGCAGGGTGTGACAAACTGACAATTATATAATATAAATGTACGATGAGTCTATGAACTGCAATGTTGACCATCAAAAAAAAGAATCTGTTCTCAACAGGGAGGGTCTCCACTAGGGACAAATGGGGAAAACACCCTTGAGCCTCCAACCACAAAAACACTTTTAAGAAATGTCATCTTGTGTAATGTGCTCCAGTAATATCTCTCCAGTCATGCAATAAAAACATATTAATATGTGACTGTGGGCAGTCTTCTCTTCTCTTCTCTTGTGCCCTTGTGTGCTCCTCATCACCAGTTTATGTTGGAAACACATTAACAGGAAAGAACCATTGAGTTTTTTATTCACAAAGCTGTTTTGTATGGAGAATTTAAACAACATGATATGTTGATGACAATGTCTAAACAAGTATTCTATAAGGACAGTTGTTGGGCACTTTGAGGTGGACTACACCTGAAAGATCATCTCAGTCTCGGGAATCATGAAAGAGCTCTGAGCGGAGCACTGCTGACCCTCATAGCACTGGCAGGTGAACTTGTCAGCCAAGGCCGTGAGGTCACTGAGTGTGGGTACCCCGGCGCTCCGGTATCTCCCGTCCCTCTTCTCCGTGCGGAAGCTCTGGGGGTTGAGATGCAGGTAGTCGTCGGAGTCGGAGTTCTTCCGCACACAGCGGCCCTTGCCCTCACAGAGCATGCTGCTGCACAGTCTGGCCGCGCCTGTGACGTTGGCGATGTAAGGGTTCAGTGTGGCATTCAGGTATGACGATAGGGCCTCACATGACTCCTGTGGGGGAACAGTGGGGCGACAGTGGTACAGAGAAGTCGTTTAGTAATTAGAAGGTTGCTAGTTCGATTCCCTGTCGAAGCGTCCTTGAGCAAGACACTGAACCCCTTAATTGCTCCTGATGTGCAGTGTGCCATCAGTGTAAATGTAAAAATTGTGTATACCTTGTAAGTCGCACATATGTAAGTCGCTTTGGATAAAAGCGTCTGCTAAATGTAAATGGAACAGAGTTAAAGGGCTTCAGTTTCTTCAAAAGAAGCATGAGTGGGTCTGAGTTCAGTGTTTAGAATGATCAAACCCATAGATTCCTTTTCTACAATTTGCAGATAATCTATCCTTCTCTTGATCCTCAATTGCACACATGACAGCTGGACTGATGGGGCGCTGCGTGCAGCTCAATTACACTACTTATGAACAGTCATTCACTAACAAAACTTAGCCTATACAGGGTGTCTTTTAGAATGTTATATTCTGTCTCAAAGGTGGCATTATTTTTTATTTTTTATTTTTAGTTTCCTCTTTCTTTGACGTTGTGTATGTATGTGTATGTATTATTATATGTACCTTTGGTGGGTGGGATCAGGGTATAAAAAAAATAAAAAAGAATGATCAAACCCACAGCCTGTTTACCTTACTAGCAAAGCAGCATGAGTGGGTCTGAGTTCAGTGTTTAGAACGATCAAACCCACAGCCTGTTTACCTTACTAGCAAAGTCAACGCTGGAACCCCACAGCACGGCTCCGGAAGCCCCCAGGGCTGCGCTCTCTCCAACACTCCTCACGAGGTCCATCTGCAGCACGTCACATCGGATTAGACATTTACATTTAGTCATTTAGTCATTTAGTCATTTAGCAGACGCTTTTGTCCAAAGCGACGTACAAGGGAGAAAACAGTCAAGCTAAGAGCAATAAAAAGCATGGTGTAACAATAAATACTACTTTACATGAGAATTAGAAAAACAACGACCTAGAAAAAAGGAAAAAGGAAAAGGAAAAAAGGAAAAAAAGAAGTGCAGGAATGTAACTGCTGAAGTGCAAGTTAAGCGCAAGTTAAGTGCAAGTTAGGCACATGGACAGCCGGATACACAGAAATGTACAAAAAAGAGAATGTCACATGTTCTGAATTACACTTTCATTTTAGAGCCCTATTTTCTCACCTCACTGAGGTAGATCTGGTTTTGATCTCCGAAGACAGGCCGAGCGTAGAGGTAGACTGGTGCTGTGTAGGGGCGCTTGGGGAGAGCTGACACACGCAGGGCCTCCTGCACTTGATTACGGACAAACAGAGCAGCCTTGTGGTCTCCGCTGAGGGCCGTCCACAGGTAGGCTGAGGGGAAGAGAGCTGTGCTGCTGTTCCACAGCCACAGGAGCTCATCGTTCAGCTGCTTGGTTGTTTCGGAGCAGCTTCCTGTGTAGCCTGGCTCCGATGTGTTGTAGTTGTAGCAGTCTGGAAACAGATAGAACCCCCACCTGTACAGTGGCCTTTCACTGGTGGCCACACTCAGAGTCTCTTCCATGTAACTCCTGGCTGCCTTCTGGAACTGTTGTTTAGCCTCTGGAACAGCTTGGTCTGAGATAAGTAAGGGGTTCAAGTTGACTGTGTAGTTCAAGGCCAGGTTACGGTACAGTTGTTTTTCGTCCAGGTTTCTGTCAAAAAGGGGTAACCACTCCTCCCAGTCGATCACAGCCAGGCCAGGTGTCGTCAGCTCAGGAATGTGTTTTGCGATGTCTGCTCGGGCCTGCATCAAATGAGCTGTAAGATTGCCCTTTTGGGGAATGCCTCCATTGTACTCCTTCGCGGTCTTTACGTCCGTGTAAGGGTACGCTCCGATCCGCTTCTTGTAAAACAGAGTCAGGAACTGATTAGGCACAGCAGCCGGCGTGGTGTCTGCCTGCATCGCTGACATGTCTAAAGGGCTAGCAGATTGTTTGCATTTATGAGTGGGTGCATTCCATATCACCACGAAGGGTTTGTCTGGCACCAGAGGTGCAGCTGTAGGGGGCAGAGTCAAAGCCACCCTGAGGCTGACGAGGAGGCACAGGACTGTGGGGAACAACGGCGTCAACAACAGCCCCATACTTATTTTTTCAGTCTGGAGGCGGCTTCGGCTCTCTAACTCCTACATGAGATAGGACAGAAAGGCTTTCAAGTATGTTACAGGAAAATGCTGACTAACAGACTATGACAGCTAGTGCTGTTGCTAAAAAATGTCCACATATATACAATATAATGCAGAATTACTTTTCATGCTTTGTGGTTTTTATGTTTAGAATATGCAATGAAAGGAGAAGACAATATTGGAAGGAGTTTCATATGACATGCTACATTTCCCTGATACACATGTCATTTAAACCTAGAGTGATGTTATCATGTGACATGCTACATTTCCCTGATACACATGTAATTTAAACCTAGAGTGACGTTATCATGTGACACGCTATCATTTAATTTTTCTCTGTTTTCTCTAAGTTTCAGAATTTGAATCTTACCTCAGCAACATATACTTCAGAGCACTCCAGTGGAACACATGTGGACACACTGCACAGCAAACCCCCCTTTTGGACTGAAACGTATTTGAACACGGTCATTGACCTGAGCTAGTTACATTTTGAAGAAGGAGGAAAGCAAGAGTTCGAGGAGTTCAAATAAAATATAAAACAAGAATTCACAACCTTGCCTTTCAAGCACAGGTCACAAGTTTTTCGGATTGTATAAAGCGTTAGCATAAAAATGCAGTTAAAATGCAGTATGAAATGTATTATTATTTAAAACATTCTTGTGTGTGACTCGTGTAAATGTATTCATATGAGAAATATCCAAGACGAAGCATAGCAATGATTTTCACCATTTATTTGCAGTGCATCAACATTCAAGCAACATTTATCACACATTGCATTGTCGTCATAGTGTATCTGGTAGAGAATATTGAGCAAAAAATCTACGCATAAACAAGTCTTGTTTTTGTGTTACTTGTACAAAGTAATCATGAATGTTGAGATGAATTCTTCAAGCAGGTGTTGAAGCAGAGAGACTCCACAGACATGTGAACCGGACCTCCATCTCTCAACTGGCTGGATTGACAATGCAACAAGGCCATACCAGGTTTGATTTGTATTCATTGGCATTATTTTATGTGCATAATTTGGCTATTATATATCAATATATGTTGATATTTGGACTCATCTACAAATAAAAAATATTTTGATGTTTATTTGTTTAATCCTAGACATAAAAAAAAAAACATATGTTTGATGATACAACAAAGAAGCATTTATGAAGCTTATTGCTGACTGTACCAAGTATTGGAAATATGCTGTGGTGTTTGGTGCTTTGGTTACATTCAATGTCTTTCTTTAACAAAGAGTTAGAGTAAAGTACTGTACAATCAAGAGCGATGGCGTTTTAAGACTTCAAGGGTTTCCTGAAATAAAACTATTTGGATTATATATTTCCGTATACTACACTAACCTTCATTTCTACATGTATCATAGTTCTACTGTATGTTACTCTCAATCCACCCTCTGGCTCTATAAGCAAGCTTTTTTTTTCATGGCGATGGTCATCAGGATTTTCCCACGAACAAATGGCATGCTCACACCAACCCAACAATTGGCTCCAACCTTATTTAACCATCAAAAACCCTCCGCCGTGACCGTCCTCCCCATTTGAATTATGTGTGATTGGATCACAACATTGCTAATACTATGCTGTATTTCTCCTTCTTGTACCTAAATATGAGCTCGGATGGCCATCACAGTGAGCAGGACAGACATTCAAGAACAGCACAAAGGCACAAAGTCTCAGTGCTACCAAGGAGAAAAACATCTGTGGACCTGTGAGTCCCTCTCAAGAATGCATAGGTCAAGTCCCTTCCAGTTCCCAAGCCCAGTTCCCAGTTCCAGGGAGGAATCTGAAGTCATTTGAGAATCAATGAGAGCGAAGTGCATAGTTGTGAGACAGGAAGAGAGTCGTGTTGTGTGTCTCCTCAAGAACCAGATGCATGGAAGCGCACACCTTCACCTCTAGCATCACGTGACACATCTAGTTCCTCTTTGGGACTCACTGTATCTGAGGTATGTGTGTGTAGGTGCAGACACATGATACAGTTGTCGTATTGTGGCATTATATCAATTCATTCATCTGAATTTGGTATGCAACATATATATATATAATTTTGCCTAAAGATACACTGACATTTATGTATCTAACATACCCTGAAGTTACTCGATACAAACATAAGTCATCTGATGTGCCATCTGCAGACAGTCCATTCCCTAAAGGACAGCAAAAACCTTACAATCAGTTTGGCCAGTCCTAAACGACCCTGATGGTCAAACACACCAGTGAACCACAAGAAGTGGAATAATAAGCACGAGGGTGTATGAGGTCGGCAGAGCAGCAGCACTCTCTGTCTTATCGTCTGTCTTCTCTTCCTCCCCTATCTCTTTCTCTTTCTCTTTCTCTTTCTCTTTCTCTTCCTCTTTCTCTTTCTCTTTCTCTTTCTCTATCTCCCTCTCGATCTCCTTCTCCCTGTCCTCCTCCTTCTCCCTATCCTTCTCCCTGTCTGTCCCGTTGTCTTTGTCAAGGCTGTTGCAGTGCTCTCCCCCGTAGCCTTGATAGCAGTGGCACTGGAACCTCTCCGTGAGCTGCTGGAGGTCCTGCTGGGAGTGCTGGCCGGTGACGCTGAAGGAGCCGTTCCTCAGGGACTTGATGCGGTAGCCGGGCTTGCTGAGGTGCAGGAAGTGTGGAGCTCTGAGGTCCCTCCGCACGCAGCGTCCGTTGGACTGGCACAGGAACGTACTGCACACCTCTGCGGCCTGGGTCACGTTGGTGATGTATTGACCCAGTCTGTAGTTCATGAATGCCCTCACCTTGGAGCAGTTGAGCTGAGGGAGCGGATGCAAAGACACACAACACAGTTCATCAAACAGGACTCACAGACACAACACAGTTCATCAAACAGGACTCCGAGACACAACACAGTTCATCAAACAGGACTCCGAGACACAACACAGTTCATCAAACAGGACTCCGAGACACAACACAGTTCATCAAACAGGACTCCGAGACACAACACAGTTCATCAAACAGGACTCAGAGACACAACACAGTTCATCAAACAGGACGTTTGTAAGGTTTCATAGGGGGGTAAGAACAGCACCATTTTGGAAAGTATTATGGGAACGTACTCTTGATGAGGTGAGGTTAAGGTCTCCCCAGATCACAAAACCTGCAGCACCAAGAGCAGCACTTTCCCCAATGGTGTGAATCAAGTCTTTCTGTAAACACACAGATAAACATGTAAACACACAGATAAACATGTAAACACACAGATAAACAGTTTACATTTCATTTTTTTTAGCACAGTGCAGACGTAAATATTGTTATCTGGAGAAGACCCCAAACAATGTTTTGTTGATGAATAACTCAGACCACGGAAAGGGGAAAAAAAGGCTTGTTGTATGTCAATGAACGGCAGATATGCACTGACAAACAAGACTGAGCTGTTCTCTTAAAAAATAAACCAAAAGAAGAGCACAATTTACGTTACATTATTCAGGTCAATGCACTTTTATACACAATTTATTCCCTTTTTTTTTCATTTATTCAAATTGCGATTTTTTTCCCCATGCACAATCTTAGACTTTCACACAGGCCTATAGGTCTACAAGCAGGGCTTACTGTGGTGAGGAAAGCCATGGCCTCGTCCCTGTAGCCCAGCCGTGTGTACACGTAGGTGGGCAGCTCGTAGGGCAGCGATGTGAGTGCCGCCAGCCGCATGGACTCCATCACCCGGTTCTGGGAGAAGTGCAGGTTGAGCTCGCTGTCGGACATGGCCTTGCGGATGGCCAGGGAAGGGAAGAGTGCCGTGCTGCTGTCCCACAGCCACTCCAGCTCGTCGTTACGCAGACTCTCCAGCAGGGGGCAGGTGCCGCTGTAGTTGTTGTCGTGCTGGTTGTAGTTGTGGCAGTCGGGGTACAGGTAGTAACCCCAGAGGCCGTTGGGACGGGTCTGAGTGCCCAGCTGCAAAGTCTTTCTCATGAAGGCCATGGCGCTCTTCTCGAAGAGGCGGCGCGCCAGCTCCTCCACCTGCTCCTCCGTCACGTTGACGTAGGCCTGGGCGACCAGTTCGCGCGAGCGCTGGCGGTAGATGTCCTTCTTGTGCCAGTTCCGGCTCCACTGTGGCCGCCAGTACTCCCAGTCGATGACGGCCAGGCCCTGGAAGTCCTCGGCTGGGATGAAGTGGCATATGTCCTGGTGAGCTTTGCGCAGGTGAGCTTCCAGGCTACAGTTTTGGGGCAGGCCCCCGTTGACGGGCGTGCCCTCCTCGTTGTAGAAGGGGTAGTGACCCAGGCGGTTGGCATAGAAGATGGTGACGTTCTGCCCCCTGTGCACAGAGCGAGGGCTGCCTGATATCTGGAAGACCTCCAGGTTGATGCTCATGTTGTACTTGAGCGTGCACATGTCCAGCGGGGCATTCCAGCCCGCCACAAAGGGCTTGCGACCCACCAGGGGCAGTTTGGCAGGCTTCTGACCCAAGGTGGCCTGGAGGAGGAAGAGGAGGAGGAAGAGGAGGAGGCAGCAGCTGATGGACACAGCATGGTGAGGTAAGACCCCACGGAGCACGCCAGGCATTTCTGCTCCCAGTGTCAGGACAGGAACCTGTCAATCATCCTACAACAGACAAGGAGGGGGAGGGGAGAGGATAGTGTGTTTATTTCAAAAGTACCATGTAGTGTCACTCAGAATGTCTTTCAATACATTACAAAGAACGCTAAGAGACTTGCCAGTGATGTAAAGAGGCATTTTATCAGCCTGTTGCTCCTATATTTATAGGCAGTGGTTAAAAAAGGAAGCAAAGGGTTGAACTTCCCACACTTTCACACAGCAAGTGAAAAAAAACATCAAAGCAATTGCTGGAAAAACATTTAGAGAGAAGTACACTGGCTCCAAACCAGGCAAACAAATCTGCAACAGAGACACAAGGACAGAGCAGGTAAACTATACGTGAACCCAACGATTTGGCCCCATTTCATGGAGCCTTGAGTTAGGGGTCAGTTTGTGGCTTTTAGGTTTGCACCCACCCACACCAGTGGCCAGTCCTCACCACGAGCACTCAGTCCAGATCCAGCCACTCCGTCACCAGTGTGTCGCCCACATAGCCATAATCATAAAGTGCCTTTGCCAAGTACCCGTCCGTCTCAGAACAAGAGAGCCGCTCTAGGCCAGGTTTGGTCTCATCCACACACACATGTGGAGTTGATCAATTGGACCACGCGATTCATAGCCCAAGTATATAATAGCTGTAAACCAGTATACCTACTCAAGTCATTTATGGTTTAAACCATGGCCTAACCATGAAATCTGACATGTTTCAAACAAAAACAATGACAATGACAGATCTTAAATATGACAGATCTTAAATATGTTGTGTTCTCAACTATGGTGGAATGCATACTTGATAAATACATGTTTTTAGAGCGTGAAGCACATGCGCCTCATTAGGACTCTGTAAAATATTCTGCTTTTTAAAAGCTGTGCTAGTGATCTCCCTCCAAATGCAATCGGGATGATTGACACTTCATCAGCACCGGAGGTCCTTTAATGTGGGTTACGGGCCGCTGGTGTTGGAGAGAGTCTGAAACCATAGCGGGGTGAAGGCAGCTTCCTGACTGGGCACTGACAACCAACCCCCTGGACTCCCCCAACTCTCACAGACCAACTTATGGAATCAATCACCCGCCGTCACCATGGCGACAATAACATCGCAGGCTGACATTATTAACAGTCATCATGTGGTAAATCAGAGGTTGAGAAAGTGAGGCTTGATGAGGAACGCTGTGGATGGAGGAAGATTGAGGCATTCCGCTGCATTAGTGGATGGAAAGTTCTTTATGCTTTCTCTTTTTTCCCCCCTCAGGTTGGCGTCAGGCCCGTGCCAAGAAGGGGGGAGAATGAAACCACTTCCTCTGTAATCAGAGAAATGCTTTAAAGCAATCTTCAGGGCTTCTGCTGCAGGCAGACCTTTTGCAGTCTGTCTGTGAAATTCATATCAAAACTTGTGTAAATGGTACATGGTGTACACAGCAGCAGACCTCACTGAAACATGGAGATGAGAGATGAGAGAAGTTTCATTTCAAAGCTGATTTTGTGGTGGACAAATAAAAAACATCACACACATTCTTGCTGTGATCTGAAGTGGAATTACACTGTTCAGTACACTAGATGTGTAGGCATTGGGAAATGGACAAAACCACTAGATGTCTGTCTGATATTTCACAAGTTCACTGTATTTCAGCGCATATACGTTTACAATTTCATAACAATAAGTTCCAATAACTTGAACCCATGTTGCAGTAGCACTTTTCCTCAATCACACATGTACAACTCAGTCTTTTCCAAACCTCATCCAGGTGTGAAATACTTACGTAGCATCACGGTGTATTGCTGTGAGAACTGATGTTTGTGTAAATATGTTCATTGTTAGATGTTGAAAGAACGAGATGATGTTGAGTTTATGCTTCTTTGGCTCTGAGATCTGCTGTTTGAATCAGGGACCATAGATAGCCTATGTGTTCCAGAATCCTTACCATCACAATAATTAGAGACAGTCATGTATATAAACCTGGCATGCGCACTTCTAGAAAGAAAGTTTATGTCAGAATCACTGTCAAGAAGATTTATTTATGTTTAAGCATCTTCCAAAGCCCACAACCAACTCTGGGAACAATTAAGATAAGCGTTTGTTGGGGAGAGTGGTTCTCTCTGGAAACCCTTTAAAGGCGACATAGGCCGAGAGACAAAGCCTCCGTGGTAACGTGACTGCCGTCTTTAATCTTAGTAGCATACATTAAACTGTCATCTGACCTTGGGCCAGTTTACACAAACTTTTGATTGGGCATTCAGATGGGAACCCCCAGAAGTTCCCAATGACACATCAGCTATTTTGCTAGTAGTCTGAGTGTCATGTTGTTGCTGTTGCTGCAGGGATCACGCTAAGGGGCTTGCGGTAGTAGTAGGAGTTCCCTTTGTAGTTTTACTCCTGACACCCAGCGTGAACCTTTCCGCTCATCTCCCAATGTCAGGAGGCAGGTCAACTCATCCAATTATCTGAAAACCGCTAACGCTAATCTCATCAGCTAGGTTTGCCCCACCTTTATTTAGAAAAGTTTGTTCTGACGTTTTTCAAACTATGTAAACAGATTTAATCAGCCCTCATTTCCACAAACGGCATGCCAAAAAAAGGAATCTTGCATAAACAAAAAACGTTTGTTTTTGTCTTCATTTAGAGCGTTCTTATTTTTATTTTCTTCGTCGGCATGTTCATGTAAAACCCTCTTTCACATGAAACAAGCCGTTGTGACGTTAGCTCCTCTATTCTTTCTAAAACTCTGGCCTTTCCCTGTATTTGTACATAACATTGCCCCATGTGGGAATGGACCTCTTTACAGTGTACACATAACAACAGCCTTCGAGGACACACCCCTTTCCCTTAATCCACAGTATTTTAGTGTTGCATTTCACCATCAGCTATCTTTGTCATTCAACTCTTGGTGTGTGTGTGTGTGTTTTAAAAAAGACTCCTGTTATCTAAGAGTTATTTCCAACTCCCAAACATGTCAGTGACAGCTCCCGTCACGCTACTGACCCCCTTAGACATGAGAGAGCCCTGCCAGGAGAGAACAGAGCCGAGTGTTGTGTGTGTGTGTGCCGGTTGCTGAGGAGACTCACCTGTTGATTCCAAGCTGTCTCGCATGTGTCCTGCTCATCTCCTCATGAAGTCGGAGCGTCAGCAGGCTCTCTCTCCCCGTCTGTCTGTCTGCCTGTCTGTCTGCCTGCCTGCCCACCACTCTTTTATAGAGAGAGAGCCAGAGTGAGAGAAAGGCGGAATGAGAAGACAAGGAACAGGAGAATGTCCTCGGGAGGTGGAGCCAGAGCAGCACCACAACACTGTGATTAGAGTGGAGTAAGAGGGAGGACTGGGAGGGAGGGAGGGGAGGGGCGGAGGGGCGGAGGAGGAGGGGAGCGCTAGCGTGTGCGCCACAGATCCCTTCCCCTGAATGGTGGTGCCGCGGATCATCCTCCTCAGTCAGCATTAACGGGATCAGGCAGCTGTGTGTGACCAGAGCCGACCTGGCTGGCTCAGGGTGCACCAGGGATGACTGAAGAGTGTGTGTGTGTGTGTGTGTGTGTGTGTGTGTGTGTGTGTGTGTGTGTGTGTGTGTGTGTGGGTGCACCAGGGATGACTGAAGAGTGTGTGTGTGTGTGTGTGTGGGTGTGTGTGTGTGTGTGTGTGTGTGTGTGTGTGTGTGTGTGTGTGTGTGTGTGTGTGTGTGTGTGGGTGCACCAGGGATGACCGAAGAGCACGGATGGGACAGTCCGACCAGCCACTGTGTTACCATCCAAATTTGGCTATCAGTCTTTTTTTTTTTGTCTACCCAGTTATTTAATAGCATGTTGTTTGATTCCACAGCACATAACTGTGTTTAAAAACACAGACAACATCAAGGAGAGGGGGAGAGCTCCATTCAATTATCACATGAACTCACTGTACTCTCTCTCCCAGAGTCCTGTTGGTGACTGTGCATAGGAACCCTGTGGTGTGGGCGTCTTGGAGTTTTAACAAGATCTCACAACAGCCCTCACGACATAGCCCATATGTCAAGCCCTTTTTGGCTCATCCCACGGGGTTTAAACGTGGTTCAAAACACACTCAGCAGAAAGGGTGTGAAAGCCCTTGGATATGCCCTTGTTTTTGTCTTAGATCAAATCTGAAAACCTCTGCTGTATGCTTTCTTTTGCTCAGGCATGTTTGTTTCTATAGGAACATGACAGCTGTAACATGGTGCTGCCGACAGCCAGAGGAAGCCAACAGATCAGTGGGTCCAGACTGTCTGTGTAATGACAGGGTCAGGTTTTTGAACTAACTGGAAGAGCACAACTGACTAGTATCTGTGCTTTCAATGAGAATGACTGCAAAAACTGAATTACCGTAAGAGGAAAGGGCATTTTCATCACGATAAGTTGTTTTTGTAACAGATTACTAACAAACAGCTCAAATGTATGAAACGAGGCTATTGTTTATCTATGCCATCCTCTGGAGAGATGGTTTGAACAAACAAGTAAGGCAAAGTATGAAATACTGCTCAAGATGAATAACTGCCCCCACCCAAAGACACACACACACACACACACACACACACACACACACACACACACACACACACACACACACACACACACACACACACACACACACACACACACACAGCATAGTTCATGCCCTACCCAGTGTGTAGTCATCTGGAGACATATTCCTTCAGAGGGGTGGGTGGGTGGGCGTGGGGGCGGGTGAAAGGGGGTGGGCGTGGGGGCGGGTGAAAGGGGGTGGGCGTGGTGGTGGATCAAACCACATTCCCACAGCAGAGGGAGTGGGATAGTTATGTTGGCCCAGGAGCCCGGATTACAGCAAGATCTTCAGTCCAGATTCCCCCAACCTCTCCCTCTCCTGCGGATAAAAGACGCCGCTGTTCCTCCTGACACTGGGGGGCCCCCTCCAGGTCCAGACCCTTCCTTCTGCAGACTCAGTGGAAAAGGTCCTCACTGATGATGCAAAGCAGACAGTCCCTCGCCCCCCGCACACACACACACACACACACACACACACACACACACACACACACACACACACACACACACACAGCTGAACTGGTGTTGTTCTCCTGCATAAATACATTAGTCTCAGCCTTCCTTTTTCTCCTCAGACAAACAGCCAGCCCGTGGAGCCTAATGCCCTTAGCTCATTCCGTCAGACAACAAATCTGATGGACTTCCTGTTTTGGTCCTTCAAATTGTTATCATCATGGTGACTCCCACAGATACTGCTAACAAGTCTAGCCAGAGATGACGTAATGGCTGGGCATGCAATTATCACAGCACATGTTTATCGTGTATTCTATTTTCAAAATCAAGTGTCTTCAAACACTTCTGAAAAAGGACTGTATCACGGCCTGTATCTGGCTATTCTCCTTTTTAGTCAGTCCTTTTACACATGTCTAAATATGTGAAGCATGTCTGATTGTGTATGGGTCAGGAAGGGCTGTGTGTGTGTGTGTGTGT
>NC_045154.1:1517500-1527500 GCF_900700415.2 Clupea harengus
CGGATGATATCTTTGATATCCTTAATCGCCAGGAGTGTGCATTACACTTACTCTGTTTGTGTTGGATGCATTTGTCACACCCCACCAAAACATCAGGAATTCTTTCATATCACGAGCCAGCCGTAGGTTTCTTTCATATCACGAGCCAGCCGTAGGTTTCTTTCTCTCGATGTGCCCCACGCCCCCCAGTCTAACATTCCTTTCACTTTGACATTTCACAATCGTCCAGTCTCTGTTACACACCAGATCTCAGGCCCAATGATATATTCCAAACAGAATGAATGCATCTGATCTCACCAGTATGTCGTGTGGAAACATGTGCTCTTCACTCACATCCTCTTCCATTTTCATCAACACAGAGCCTGGAGCTCAGCACCTGTTCTTTTTTTTGTATACTCCTCAAAGATTTTTTTTGTTTTCTGGCTTGATCATATCATGGACTCACTTGTACACTTGTTCTGAGACGCTGGAAAGGCTTACACCTCACAAAAGTAAATAAATGTAGTGGTTCTGGGAATGTTTTAACCAACACAGTTGGAAAAGGGTAGCCTAATTACTGGTAATAATTAGTAACTGTAAGTTAATATTACATATCAAGATAATTACTGACATGATTATTATTATTAATAAGAACAACAACACTACTACTACTACTACTACTACTAATAATAATAATACATTTGATTTAAAAGCACCTTTTATGATACCCAAAGTCATGGTTGAGGATAATTTAGTCTGGTAGATACTGATTGTTTTTATTACATTTACAAACCAGATAAAACATTAAACAGACGAGACAACAGATGAGGGAACAGACTTCAGCTCATTAATGCATTGGTGTAAACATACATTCAAACAACCAAAGCAGGCCTACTGTCACGCACGGAGACTTGAAACAAGGTATAGGATACAAACGCTCAAGGCGTGTTTTACTTCAACAAACAAAAGGCCACGATGGGCAAACAAGACAAAGAACTCAGGACTAAGAGAACTCAGGACTAAGACTACACAGTATGTGGTGTCTCGCTATGCACAAACAATAACACACAATGGTGCCGGAGCAGGAACCCGGACTGGAGTAGCTGCAGGGACTGAAGCAGGAACAGAGGAGCGTGTAGCAGAGGCTGTGACACTTACAAACAAACCAGGTATATTCACACATCTTATGTAGCGAAGTGTTTTCACAATTATGAGATTACAGACTTGGGACTTACCATAGTGCAACCAATAGGCTACAGCAAAAAAAAATAATAACAATCAGGTTGCTATTTTCCCCTCGTGATGTCCATTGTGAATTTGATTCATACAGTCAACATTATTTTGATGACAGAATAGTACTAACATACTGTATATACAAAGCAATCCACAGCAGGCTTCCTCACAATGATCTAGTTTTACTTGAATATATGAAAACCAACAAAAAAGGTTGTATGGTAAATAATACATAATAATTATCTTAAAAGAAGTTTCAGGTAAAGGAAGTTTCGGGTAAATAGCTACTGAATTTCTTTGTGTCTCAAACTTTGCCCTTTTGTATAAGACTTTTTTTTAATTATGACAAAAAAATGCATGGTCCCTTGTGTTTTTTCGAGAGCGCCTACCTCTCTACAGGATCAGGCACTTGATGAGTAGGCAGAGGCCCAGGAACACGATGATGGACAGGCAGGAGAAGTGCACGGACAGAACAAAGAGCAGGTCCCCCAGGAAGCCGTCGGAGGGCCCTGACTGCAGCCCGGTTGTCTGAGGCATCTCGCAGTAGATCCCCGTCCAGCCCTGGTAGCACTGGCAGGTGAACTTGTGCTTCATGTCCAGAATGTCATGGTTGTTGAGGTGGCCCCTGACGGTGAAGCGTGGCCCCTGAGGCCCCGGGTTGCGGTGGATGTGGAAGAAGCGGGGGTTCAGGTGTAGATAGGCCCCGGAGTCGAGGCTCTTCCGTACACACTTGCCGTTCTTCTTGCACAGAGCTTTGCTGCACAACTTGGCGGCAGACGTCACGTTGATGACATAGTGGCCAAGGGGGCCGTCAATGTACTTCTTCACTGTCAGGCAGTTTCTCTGGATTTAAATACAAAAAATAGATATATTTTAGGTTGTTTCAATGGGGTTTGACACATGTTTGTAGGCAATCATGAAAACAGATCTTCTGTATACCTGAACTATTGTAATATATGAAGTAACTGGTGGGGGGGATTGGTACACTTTGCCCCAATTAGATGCAATCAGTAAAGCGGGTACTCTAGACACTAAAGGGCCTTAATTAATAGATGAGCACCGTGGTTCTTTCATGCAACAATGAAGGGCATTGTGGACAGCTCTTTTGATAACTAGAGCGCATTGATTTGGTGATTTCATAGCATGCGCACAGACCTAAGCGTCTTCGTGAGTGGACCTTCACCTCATTTAGATGTATCTGATCAAACGTAGTTAGTAAAAACGCACAGATAATGACTTTTGAAAGGGTTTTAAGACTAAATGAATTTTGAAGATAGACCAAACCATGTGAGAGGAACAGAGGAACATGTCGTAGCTTGTTGTGGTGACATCTTATGGCTGATTGGTTTGAAATTGGGTAAAAAGCTTCTACTTGCCATTATGAATGAGCCTACCAGCGTAAGATTGGCCATTCCATTCAGTCAAGCCTGTTTTGGCTGCGGAATGTTGATGAGCCATTGGCAGTCATTTTGTTGAGTGAGCCAAATAGAAACTTTAGGAAATGTGAGATACTGAAAACTGTCAGTGGCAGCGCCCCCTATTGGTGAAATGTCACAAAATGTGGTGTGTGCCCAAATAACGTGGTAGTGATGCAGGGTGTCACATTTGGTGAAGTTTGAACCTTTACACCACAAGATGTTAACTAGTGAAGTGCTAGATTTGAACTTTATTGAACATTATTCACTAGCTGGCGCCACTCCACAAATGAATCGTAATGATTCACACAAAAGTCTGTACTGTACCTGCTGTCCCTGTCATTAACCGGCAAAGAGTTCACCTCAACTCATTTATTCTCAAATTTCTCTACCTCTGAAATAACAACTTCATACAGTCAAAGACCACCTTATGCGTGGCAAAGACCCAAACTGCAAGCACCACGATTTCAATTTACCAGGCAAGAAGGTCTTATCAATGGCTTTTGGTGGATGTAATTATAGACTCAAAATGATTTCCACATCTATTTGAACCTACTTCCGGGTTGGGTCTCGCCCACTTCTGGGATGTATCTGAATGATACAGATAACCGTGCACATCCCATGACAAAATAATCAGTAACTTGCATTATAATAACTAACACCATTTACGTACATGTGTGTTTAGTTCGGATGTTAATTGTTAATTGCCACCACATCATTGCCCCCAAAGTAGAGCTCAGAGATTCAGCATTTTAATGATGTTCACCTTTTCGAAATCAGAAAGGCTGTAACAAAACATACCAATCACCAGAAATGATTTACTAAATGTATAGTTGTAAATCACTTCTGACAACTTCAGATTCCAAACAGAGCAATGAAAACACGTTTCTTACTGCGTGTCTCCTAAAACTTTTATAATGCGTGTTCAGAGAGCTTTTTAGCTGTATGAAACATCCAGGATTCTAATATGACCACCTTTTCTTGCCAACGACTGGCAGCAGAGGTAACCATTCCCATATGTTGAATGGGCAGCACTCCATCCACTCAAAGTCACTTTAAATATGTAACGCGCTCTCTCTCTCTCTCTCTCTCTCTCTCTCTCTCTCTCTCTCTCTGCAGAATTACAGAGGCATCATGTTCATCTCTCTCTCTCTCTCTCTCTCTCTCTCTCTGCAGAATTACAGAGGCATCATGTTCATCTCTCTCTCCCTCTCTCTCTCCCTCTCTCCCTCTCTCTCTCTGTGCTGAACTACAGAGGCATCATGTTCATCTCTCTCTCTCTCTCCCTCTCCCTCTCCCTCTCTCTCTCTCTCTCTCTCTCTCCCTCTCTCTCTGTGCAGAACTACAGAGGCATCATGTTCATCTCTCTCTCTCTCTCCCTCCCTCTCCCTCTCCCTCTCTCTCTCTCTCTCTCTCTCTCTCTCTCTCTGTGCAGAACTACAGAGGCATCATGTTCATCTCTCTCTCTCTCTCTCTCTCTCTCTCTCTCTCTGTGCAGAACTACAGAGGCATCATGTTCATCTCTCTCTCTCTCTCTCTCTCTCCCTCTCTCCCTCTCTCTCTCTGTGCAGAACTACAGAGGCATCATGTTCATCTCTCTCTCTCTCTCTCTCTCTCTCTCTCTCTCTGTGCAGAACTACAGAGGCATCATGTTCATCTCTCTCTCTCTCTCTCTCTCTCCCTCTCTCTCTCTCTCTCTCTTGCTTTTTGTAAACAGGAAGAATCCTGGCCCACAAAATAAGCATGTGTCCTTCCAAAAGAGCCACTGTCATATCCCCCATCAGACATCTTAAAGTCCACACAGTGTCATCAGCCGCCACACTGGGACAAAGGCCTATTTTAGGAACGCTGTATGATGACATTTTAGAGAAAAGTATCTTTAGCTTGCAAGCATTTGACAGTCTGCCTACTTGCGGAGGCAATGTGTGTATGTGTCAAGTGTTTATTTGACACACGGCCGAGGAATGCTGCTGCTTTCTCTCTCAAGCTCTTTTCCAAATCACTCGTGTTGTACCATTTTACTGTCATGGTGCATACAATGGCCACTCAGGACTGAGAGAGTGGAATCAGCATTGAGAGAATCCTCAGTTAAGACCTCTTTTTGATGGAACGCACTAGTTGACCCAACCACCAGACATATCTGACCATATGTTTTTTTTTTTTTTTAAAGATCTATTTTTGGGCTTTTGTGCCTTTAATCGATAGTGTAGTGAAGAGTGGGACAGGAAATGAGAGGGAGAAGAGCTGGGGAGTGGACAGGAGAAATGACATCGGGCCGGATTCGAACCCGTGTCCTCCATGGGCGTCAAGCCCGAATGTGGTCGGGGCTACTGCTTGCGCCACAGTGCCCCCCGATCTGACCATATGTTTATATTTAATTACAGACACATTTGATGTGTGAGAGGCAGAGATGGGAGAGATCTGTACATCAACTGAGACGCCTTCACATGTGTCTGCAAATGGAACTGCTCATGAACAGATCTGTAGATCAACTGAGACGCCTTCACATGTGTCTGCAAATGGAACTGCTCAGAGAACAGATCTGTAGATCAACTGAGACGCCTTCACATGTGTCTGCAAATGGAACTGCTCAGAGAACAGATCTGTAGATCAACTGAGACGCCTTCACAAGTGTCTGCAAATGGAACTGCTCATGAACAGATCTGTAGATCAACTGAGACGCCTTCACATGTGTCTGCAAATGGAACTGCTCAGAGAACCGATCTGGCCAGAATCCGTCGAGGATCAGCGTCACCTGCTATCTGGAAAGTCATGTGGGAAATCATTTGCAGATTCTCTTGTTTTATCCACTAAAATGTTCTTATTCCTTCCTTTGGCTGTCCATAGGAATGTGTTTTTGCTGCTGTTAGAAATGACAAAAATGCTAATGTGTGACAATCAAGAAGCAGCCAACAGTAATTCCACACCAACACACAATGCAGCCACTCAACACCCTGGCCAATAGCAATGTGGAGGTTTTTCTGTGTCTGAATGATTTACTGAATTCGTTGGAATGTGTTCACTGGTCCAGCCCGTCTAACACTTGCCAATCTCATTTATGTCAGCGGCGCCACAATAATAAGGTCTTCATGGTTGCCAAGAAGTCATGTTTTACTACAATCAGTTGTTATTGCTAAAGGATGGTATTTCAACATCATTTACGCACCGAATATGAATGTCCCCTCGTTGCAGCACGTCATGTGCAGAACAATACACGCCATGACAGTGTACATTCACATTCTTAGCCTGACAAGTTTGAAAATATATGACTTGAATAATGAATAATTATTTTTTTCCCCCCTGAAGAACAAATGTTCCTGTGAGCTGGTTAAGCAGATCAGTACTGACTTGTTTAGCCAGACATCCTGTATATTGTACAGCCACGTGTATATGGTGCATGCAGCTAAAAACCACAATGTCTTCTGATGTGGACTCTTCTCCTTAATCTATTAGTCCCATCTGACCTGATCAATTATTGAGTTATCCTACCTCAGACCTGCCATACTCAGTTCCCAGTCAGTCTCCTACCTCAGACCTGGCATACTCTGATGAATGTCAATGATTGTTGGGGGGGGGACAACTTTATGGTAGGGGGGGACACGTCCCCCCCGTCCCCCCCGGGATCTCCGCCTATGTCTGTTCCCAGTCATTCTCCTACCTCAGACCTGGCATACTCAGACGAGCCCCAGAGGACGACTCCTGCAGCTCCAAGTGCTGCACTCTCTCCAATGGTGTGGACCAGGTCAGTCTGGGACAACAAGCACAGTTTAGTGGAAGCAGGTGTGAAGGCCACGTTCACTGTTCCCCCATCAGTTCAAAAAGTATGTGTACAGAGTTACGGTTGCAAAGCAAGATCTAAAATCAGTAATAAATTGAAGTCTAACTATGTGCAATTGTACAGTGTTGTGACCCAGTTTAGTTGTGTGATTGCAGTATTTTAGGTTATTAACTTTGGAAAGCATTCAGACAATTTCTCATTAGAAAACCAGACGTTCTTTTCACTTAAAACTGTAAAGTGTGTATGACAAACATATGCATTGGACAATGGGGGGAAAAAAAAAAACAGAACATGTGAAAACCATGAAACCAGTTGGGTGGCGGGAGAGCTTACACAGCTGTACTGTAGCCGCCAACATGTGACAGTAATTATGACACCCTATCCTTTCAAAACGCCTCAGCCTTGCAATGTGAACATGCTGAAGTGGTCTGCTCAAGGTACACCACCACTTTACACAAAAATGTTCTGAGTAAATATGCCAGCTCCCCTGCCGTCGATCATGGCATTCCTCTCATAGTTATATGACAGCTGAATGTTCCTCCCAGTCCAGAGAGGCACCTGAAATTTGAACGTTTTAAGGAGTTGCAGATTTTTTATGGCAGAACTTGGGTCAGCGAGGCCTCTGCCTGCGGTGGGCCAAAGTCAATGTGGGCGTAGGCCATGTCTGGGTTGACATTCAAGATTAGGAGGTCTGGAATATATCAGTCTGATAATGTGCTTTGGTCTACATTTTCAATTATAAGGCAAAGAATAAGAATGGAGTTTGCTCTAAGTTGGTTTGCTGCCGTCGACAAACAAGACTGCTAATAATACCACCACTACAAACACCCTTACCTCAGTGAGGACAACAAAGGTATAGGCATAGAAGGGCCTCGAGTAGACGAACACAGGCAGGGTGAAGTCATTGCGGACAATGGAAGCAATCCTCATGGCCTCCTTGACGCGATAGTGCACAAACTTCACAGTGTTGGGCGAGGACTTGAGCTCGTAGTCGAGGTAGATGGACGGGTAGAGGGCGGTGCTCTCCCTCCAGAGCCACATGAGGTGGTCGTTACGCACGTGCTCCACGTTGGGGCACGCGCCCGTGTAGCGCTGCGGGTGCTGCTTGTAGCCGTAGTTGTAGCAGTCGGGGAACAGGTAGAAGCCCCAGAGTCCGTGCGGCCGCCTGCTCTGCGCCAGCCGCAGCGTGGTGTTCATAAAGGCCTGGCCTGCGCGCTCAAACAGCTCCTTGGCCTCGTGCTCCACTTTGCTCTGAGGCCAGTTGGGGTGGATCCTTCGGATGAGCTCCTTCGACTTGTTCCGGTAGATGTCCTTGGAGCCCCAGTTGCGCACCCATTGCGGACGCCAGTTCTCCCAGTCGATGACGCCCAGGCCACGGAAGTCCTTGAACGGGATGAGTTTGTCGATGTCCGCCCGAGCTTTGCTCAGGTGCTTGGTGAGGCTCTGGTTCTGAGGGAGTCCCCCGTTGACGGGCACCCCGGCGCTGGTGTAGTACGGGTAGTGGCCCAGGTGGCTGTGGTAGAAGATGGTCACGTTGGGGCCGCTCAGAGTCTCGTTGTGATTGGCCACGATGTCAAAGACGCTCAGGTCCAGGTCCACCTTGAAGCGCAGGCGACACGACTCCGTAGGGGCGTTCCACACCACCACAAAAGGCCGGTGGGGAAGCAGCGGGGTGGAAGCCTGTTTGAGCTGCTCAGCCAGTACTCCCACGTGCGCAGCACACAAGCACACAAGGACCCACCAGCCAGTGGGCCTCATCACTCACAGAGAGGACATGGATCAGCTAGAGAGCATCCCTTCTATAGCATCATGAGAGACAAAGAGACGGGAGAGATGAAACATGAGAGAGGGCATACATTACTGAACACATCACAGGGTTCACTTGGCAGGGATAATCACAAGAGCCGCCCAGAGAGAAAGGGAGTGAGGGTCATTGAGTTGCACCGCTCCAGATTCCACAGGACAATACTGCTTTATTCTCAGCGCTGCAGCGATCAGCAGGGCCTTCCCTGACCCGTTGGGTGAACTCACCTACATTTGTAGATATACCCTCTATAAGGGAATAATACATGCTGTAATGCACAGATGTTTGGAGAGGTCTGAATGACAATTTGGAGATTTATGATTTCCAAGTTCATGATACAAAATGGATGAATGAATGAATGAATGAATGAATGAATGACACCACGAGCCAGGGTGTGGGGATTTAGGTAGAGAGGCATTAAGCTCTGATTGTCTTTATATGTGTAGGTTTATGTTAATATTATTAATATTATTATTATTATTATTATTATTGTTGTTATTATCAACACTGGGTTAGTAAGAGTAGTATTATTGGCACTATTATAAATGTTTTATTTACTTACTACTATTTACTTATTTACTATTATTTCTTTTGTCCTACTGCTCTTTAGAGTCAGACGCTGATTTTTTCCCATGTAGGAACCTCCTGCATGCCCACAGCAGCCTGCCCCCTCCCCCACCCCCCCAGTGTTGTACTGTATGTTGGGGAATCATGGAGCCCATCACAGGGAAACCATGAGTCTCATTCTCAGGATATTTAGCCACAGTGTGTCTGCCACTAGAGGAGACATGGAAAATCAGCAGCAATTTCCAGTGACCACAAAAGCCCTGAGCAGGATCGGAAAAGCACTCATGAGGAACCCAGTGGGGACGGAGTGGCTCGCTCTCTCTCTTTTTTGCTTTTCAACTTCAGGAGATGCTTAAATGTGCACAGATGGATTCATAAAGCCTCTCTTATAACCAATATTTGGACAAATCAGCTTAAGAGTTAGACTAAGAGTTACTGAAAACTCAATCTCTGTCTCACAACAGAATTATGTTCAGAGCAAGCATTTCTATAAAAAAAAATCCACAGCGGTAATGTGGAAACTGAAGTCAAAGATTTCAAGTATCTGAATGTGAACAGAATACATAGCCACAATTCGATGTCTTCCAGTGCCTTCTGCCCGTTTGATGGTCATGAAAGCCAAAGCCAAAGCCAAAGCCAAAGACAAAGCCCTGCCCTAAAGCAACAAGAGTGGTAAAGTCATCTGGGCTGTCCAGAAACAGAACTATCCACCATGGTTGCCACAAAAAAGACCCCCAAAAACAATGTCTGAGACAAACTGACAAAATCTCCCTGTTTGAAGTTGCATATAGTCCAAACTACAGCAGTAACATTAAAAGCGAGCTGCACTGATTGAAACCATATGAATCGGGAGATGAACTCTGTGGTCTGAACTGAACAACTCTTTTTTTCAGTAGCAGTGACTCTGTGCAGTTGGAGACTCAAGTGAAGACTCAATGCATCATGCTTTCAAAAGAAAATCTTCTACTTTCGTATAACAATTGCTGCACATGATATCTACCCCATACAGTGTGTTTGTCCTCACAAAGCATTTGTTCACAAACATTTTCTTTTTAGGTTCTCTGAATACATTTTCATTACTTTTCCTCCACATCATCCGTTAAATATGTATTTTAACAATACATTTCAATGGGAAAAACATGCTTTCTGGTTGAACAAATGACTTTTATGAGGTGTGCAATATCAGACCGAAAATAACCACTGCCTCATAATCTAATCCCTTAT
>NC_045154.1:1530000-1548779 GCF_900700415.2 Clupea harengus
GGTCACATGGTGCATCAACACAGGTCACAGGTCACACGGTGCATTAACACAGGTCACAAGTCACAGGTCACACGGTGCATTAACACAGGTCACAGGTCACACGGTGCATTAACACAGGTCACAGGTCACAGGTCACACGGTGCATTAACACAGGTCACAGGTCACAGGTCACACGGTGCATCAACAAATGCTTTGACAGTATTATTTACCTTTCATTTTCCTTTTCCTTTAAAATCAAACCATTTAAGGACCAAGTATAATAATCAGACATTTGGATGTTAGGAAGCCAGTGATTCTCAGTTGTAATTCAGTTTGAACGGTCGTAATAGCTCTAGTTTTCTAGTCTTGCAATAACATTGTTCAGGCATCGTAGTTGTTGTTGTTTAGGTTAACTTGGACTGAGTTCATTCATGCTGAGTATATTAGAACTCAAGCTTACTAAGACAATACAGGCAGTAAGTCCTAGCCACTGAAAACAGGTGGACTAATATTGACACAGTAAACTACTAGATTTTCTGTACAAATGCTGAATGACATTTAATTATGGTATGAACAGCTGGTCTGTGATAACATTTGTGTAAGGTTATCTGCTATCTGGGTGTGAATTCAGGGTCATTCAGTTGATGAGTAATCCACAAATGAGAAAAGGAGAAATGCAACAGTGACAATGCAAATGTGACAAGGACAGTACATTTTTCTTTAAGCTTTGTTTCATCAGAAGTTGTCTGGACAATCATGCAAACCTGAGCAAGTCATTGCGCAGAAACACGGGCCTTTACAGAAGTAAACCATCTTATGTCTCGTCTCCATCTCTCGTCTCGTCTCCATCTTATGTCTCGTCTCGTCTCCATCTTATGTCTCGTCTCCATCTCTCGTCTCGTCTCCATCTTATGTCTCGTCTCGTCTCCATCTTATGTCTCGTCTCCATCTTATGTCTCGTCTCCATCTTATGTCTCGTCTCGTCTCCATCTTATGTCTCGTCTCGTCTCCATCTTATGTCTCGTCTCCATCTTATGTCTCGTCTCCATCTTATGTCTCGTCTCGTCTCCATCTTATGTCTCGTCTCCATCTTATGTCTCGTCTCCATCTTATGTCTCGTCTCCATCTTATGTCTCGTCTCGTCTCCATCTTATGTCTCGTCTCGTCTCCATCTTATGTCTCGTCTCCATCTCATGTCTCGTCTCGTCTCCATCTTATGTCTCGTCTCCATCTTATGTCTCGTCTCGTCTCCATCTTATGTCTCGTCTCCATCTTATGTCTCGTCTCCATCTTATGTCTCGTCTCGTCTCCATCTTATGTCTCGTCTCCATCTTATGTCTCGTCTCCATCTTATGTCTCGTCTCGTCTCCATCTTATGTCTCGTCTCCATCTCATGTCTCGTCTCGTCTCCATCTTATGTCTCGTCTCCATCTTATGTCTCGTCTCCATCTTATGTCTCGTCTCCATCTTATGTCTCGTCTCGTCTCCATCTTATGTCTCGTCTAGTCTCCATCTTATGTCTCGTCTCCATCTTATGTCTCGTCTCGTCTCCATCTTATGTCTCGTCTCCATCTTATGTCTCGTCTCCATCTTATGTCTCGTCTCCATCTTATGTCTCGTCTCGTCTCCATCTTATGTCTCGTCTAGTCTCCATCTTATGTCTCGTCTCCATCTTATGTCTCGTCTCGTCTCCATCTTATGTCTCGTCTCCATCTTATGTCTCGTCTCCATCTTATGTCTCGTCTCGTCTCCATCTTATGTCTCGTCTCCATCTTATGTCTCGTCTCCATCTTATGTCTCGTCTCGTCTCCATCTTATGTCTCGTCTAGTCTCCATCTTATGTCTCGTCTCCATCTTATGTCTCGTCTCGTCTCCATCTTATGTCTCGTCTCCATCTTATGTCTCGTCTCCATCTTATGTCTCGTCTCGTCTCCATCTTATGTCTCGTCTCCATCTTATGTCTCGTCTCGTCTCCATCTTATGTCTCGTCTCCATCTTATGTCTCGTCTCCATCTTATGTCTCGTCTCCATCTTATGTCTCGTCTCGTCTCCATCTTATGTCTCGTCTAGTCTCCATCTTATGTCTCGTCTCCATCTTATGTCTCGTCTCGTCTCCATCTTATGTCTCGTCTCCATCTTATGTCTCGTCTCCATCTTATGTCTCGTCTCGTCTCCATCTTATGTCTCGTCTCCATCTTATGTCTCGTCTCCATCTTATGTCTCATCTCATGTCTCGTCTCGTCTCCATCTTATGTCTCGTCTCGTCTCCATCTTATGTCTCGTCTCCATCTTATGTCTCGTCTCGTCTCCATCTTATGTCTCGTCTCGTCTCCATCTTATGTCTCGTCTCCATCTTATGTCTCGTCTCCATCTTATGTCTCGTCTCGTCTCCATCTTATGTCTCGTCTCCATCTTATGTCTCGTCTCGTCTCCATCTTATGTCTCGTCTCCATCTCATGTCTCGTCTCGTCTCCATCTTATGTCTCGTCTCGTCTCCATCTCATGTCTCGTCTCCATCTTATGTCTCGTCTCCATCTTATGTCTCGTCTCGTCTCCATCTTATGTCTCGTCTCGTCTCCATCTTATGTCTCGTCTCCATCTTATGTCTCGTCTCGTCTCCATCTTATGTCTCGTCTCGTCTCCATCTCATGTCTCGTCTCCATCTTATGTCTCGTCTCCATCTTATGTCTCGTCTCGTCTCCATCTTATGTCTCGTCTCGTCTCCATCTCATGTCTCGTCTCCATCTATGTCTCGTCTCGTCTCCATCTTATGTCTCGTCTCGTCTCCATCTCATGTCTCGTCTCCATCTTATGTCTCGTCTCGTCTCCATCTTATGTCTCGTCTCGTCTCCATCTTATGTCTCGTCTCCATCTTATGTCTCGTCTCGTCTCCATCTTATGTCTCGTCTCCATCTTATGTCTCGTCTCCATCTTATGTCTCGTCTCGTCTCCATCTTATGTCTCGTCTCCATCTTATGTCTCGTCTCGTCTCCATCTTATGTCTCGTCTCCATCTTATGTCTCGTCTCGTCTCCATCTTATGTCTCGTCTCCATCTTATGTCTCGTCTCGTCTCCATCTTATGTCTCGTCTCGTCTCCATCTTATGTCTCGTCTTGGTAAGTGTGGTTTACTAACTGTCTCTATTTAGCTAGCTCTGCATCACCAGGATCTCAGCATGACGTGATAGCCAACTTGCTGATCTATTCACCTTTACTGTAAATTTTGATGTATGTCAGTGTGCAGACTAAATAAAGATGGAAAAAAAAGTATAAAAAGTAAGGCCTGATCAGGGAAGAGGCTTGGACTTACAGTAACTACCTCAACTTCTTTCCAGTGAAATAGAATTTTATGTGTCTTTCTGTACCATAACTTTGAAAGCCCTCACACCAAAATGCTTGAGAAGCATTCTTTGAGATGCTATGGAATATTATAACAGCTGGTGGTCCTATTATATCCTATTGTATCCACCAAATTCGTATTTGTGTTTGAACAGTTGTGAAAACACAGCTAGTTCCCATTTGTCCTTAGAAATGCAATATCATTGTTTTAACAGAAGGTAAATTCTCAAAGTCTGCTTGAACTGTTCTAGAAGTAGGATCAGG
Source organism: Clupea harengus (assembly GCF_900700415.2). Classification (NCBI taxonomy): domain Eukaryota; kingdom Metazoa; phylum Chordata; class Actinopteri; order Clupeiformes; family Clupeidae; genus Clupea; species Clupea harengus. The sequence continues at coordinate 1,533,582 of NC_045154.1, forward strand.
TATAAGATCCAAACATTTAGACTAGAAGAGAGGGTGGGAACCAACATCCCCTGTGGTCACGCAAAGCGTACCTTACAACCTTTGGGGAGATTTTGGGGAAAAATGTATATATGCTCTCCAAGCACATTCTTCCAGCCAAAGTATTTCCTCTCAAATGAGCAGAGGGCAGGTTTCCCTCAGACTGTTCGTGCCAGATGACTGCTGATCTGTGACTTAGCAATCCTGTTGTTTGAATTTCTGACTGACTTTATCTGACTCATATTACGCTGTGGTAACGCTGAACATGCTTACTGCATGAGTACTGACCATAACTGAGTGGGAGCACCATAGGCCGCTTCCCAGTGCATCGGACTTCATGTGGTTGGCACGTCTACAGGCATTTTGTAACACTTTTAAAAAGAATTGGAAAATACCTGGGAAGAACCCCTGAGTCAGTGGTGATAAAAACTCCCCAACTGAGGGGAAGCTGGGAAGAAACTGGAAGAGCGTCATCCTGTTTTGTCTCTGGTTTGGGTATAGTTGGTTAAAAGGTATTCATTAACCAAGTACCTATGTCTCATTTAGATGAAATGTTTCGCAATAGGCAACTGAACAAGAAAAAAATCGTAAGACACAGTTCACACAATTGTGAACTAAATTTTTTTTAAATAATTGTGAACGACCCATAACACATACAGTACGTGACTGAAAAACATGTAGGCTATACAAAGGCATATTACCTACATTTTACAATTCTGTGAAATATATTTTTGCAGATAATGAGTTAATCATACAACATCCTCAAACCCATTTTAATGGCATATGGTCATGTGAAGGTGAGATAAACACACCTGTCCTGTCCTCCAGGCAATAGGCTATTCTCTATGGGAGCTTGGGATCATGGGTGCTCTGGCCCTACAGGACAATAGAGGTACTACACTTGAGTTTCATCAAACACATTGAAATCAGTTTTGAACTGTGTCAGAAATCTGAGCTGTGACATGGACATGATGAAGCTCAGAAGTACAGTAGTAGAATAATGTTATCATGAATGTAATGTTATAGCCCAGAAGTACAGTAGTAGTATAATGTTATCATGAATGTCATGTTATTGCCCAGCTCTGTGTTGTTCTGGGGGAGCTCATTTCTCTGGATGTGTGAAGGATTTTCAAATCATAGAATGAAGATGATTTATACAAAATAAGAGGGGAAAAGATGAGGGAAAAAAGATGATACATTAGTGACCTTACTTGAAGAGATGCAACTGTTTTCCTAAATCCCCTCATCTTCTGCCCCAGCTGTGTTTCTGCAATGCTTTCAGGTCCTCAATGAAATATTTCTGTTATCGTTACTGTTATTTCACCCAATCACAGTGATCATAAATAAAAAAAGAATTCCAATGCTGTTACCCCAAGTCAGATACTGCAAAGAGGTGTCCTGTCCAAGCCTTTTCACTGCTGAAAGTCTTGTATGTGCTGCCATCTAGTGGTGAAAGGGGTGAGTGCCATAGTGATGTGTAGGGTGAGGGTTAGCAGCACAGATAGATAGATAGATAGATAGATAGATAGATAGATAGATAGATAGATAGATAGATAGATAGATAGATAGAAATGGAAATGATAGTCTGGTCATCAAAACCAGCCTCAATTAATCACCTTCTCTAGAATGACTAATTGATAGTCAATTATAAACTACATAAAATACACACAAAACAGAAAACACACACTAAAATACACAAACACACTGACAGACCAACATTGGACATTTCTTTTTGGAGGGCGCCACCCTGTGGCCATTTGTAGTTGCTACAATAGTAGTGGTGCTATGAGAACTGCCGTCTGTTCACCGCTTCGCTCTAACAATGGCATGTCTGTCATTGAGTCTGTTGCATAACTGTCTGCCTGTTAGCCAAGCGTGATGAAGGATCAAAAACAACAGCGCTAACAGCTAACACCCACAGCTTTGCCCTATTGCTATAGCTGAAGAGACAGAACGGGGATGTTTAGTCATTCAAAATGACTGGTGTATGTGTAGTTCTAAAGGCAACACACATATTTCATATCCCACTTAAATATTCAAAATTCTTTGGAAGTTATGACAATCAGTATATGTTAAACTCATGAAGTAGTGAGCATTTTGACAGAATATTCCTAAATTAAAAAAATATTCCTATTCATAAAGAATATTCCTCTGAGACACACTCTGTCTGTCTGCCCTCTCACTGCATGAGTTCTATTCTGTCTGTCTGTCTGTCTCACTGCATGAGTTCAATTCTGTCTGTCTGTCTCACTGATGAGTTCTATTCTGTCTGTCTGTCTGTCTCACTGCATGAGTCTATTCTGTCTGTCTGTCCTCTCACTGCATGAGTTCAATTCTGTCTGTCTGTCTCACTGATGAACTCTATTCTGTCTGTCTGTCTCACTGCATGAGTTCAATTCTGTCTGTCTGTCCTCTCACTGATGATTTCTGTTCTGTCTGTCTGTCTCACTGCATGAGTTCAATTCTGTCTGTCTGTCTCACTGATGAACTCTATTCTGTCTGTCTGTCTCACTGCATGAGTTCAATTCTGTCTGTCTGTCCTCTCACTGATGATTTCTGTTCTGTCTGTCTGTCTCACTGCATGAGTTCAATTCTGTCTGTCTGTCTCACTGATGAACTCTATTCTGTCTGTCTGTCTCACTGCATGAGTTCAATTCTGTCTGTCTGTCCTCTCACTGATGATTTCTGTTCTGTCTGTCTGTCTCACTGCATGAGTTCAATTCTGTCTGTCTGCCCTCTCACTGATGAACTCTATTCTGTCTGTCTGTCTCACTGCATGAGTTCTATTCTGTCTGTCTGTCTCACTGATGAGTTCTGTTCTGTCTGTCTCACTGATGAGTTCTATTCTGTCTGTCTGTCTCACTGATGAGTTCTGTTCTGTCTGTCTGTCCTCTCACTGATGAGTCTATGAGGGGGAATGATGAGTTCTGTTCTGGTGCTGCTTACATAAGAGAAAAGAGAGGGAGCGCACCATAGAGCGGCAGGATTGGAACACAGGATTGGAACACAGGATTGGAACACAGGGATGGAACAGAGGGAGACCATAGAGCAGCAGGATTGGAACACAGGGACGGAGGACGTTTCATCCGTCTCCGTTCATTTTTCACTGCTCATATTTTCACAAGTGTTAACAAAAGTGCTGGTTATGTTGTTTAGATATGCAGTACTGTACAAAAGTTTCAGGCACCATAGACTGTTATAGTTTAGATTCCCCACAGTATACATATTCCAGTGAGACCTTGTATACGTACCATAGAAATATCTTCTGATGACTTGAAACAGACAGACTCACTGAGTCAGGTGTGCAGAGCTTTGTGTTTTAGCTTCATGCTTTGATATAAAAGGTGCTTTTCAAATGGTTTGTGCCTTAGGAGGTTAGGGACCCACGGTAGGGGAGGAGGGAATGACCTGTCTGAAGACATGGTGGCCAATGCAAACTTCTAACAAGAAGACTCATTCTATATGTCATTCGTTAATCATTCATTACTTTTGACCAATAACCCTCCTTCTTCAAATGATGTGTGTAACGCACCTCCCTGCTGCTTTCAGTACGTTGACTGTGCAGGTTCCCTCCTCCACCCCATAGCCACCAGTTATTCCCTGTCTTGTTGTTCAGGGTAGGCCACTCACCAATCCCCTCTTCAGCCTGTAGGATCTGAAATCTGCTTTGAGACTTTTGAGGATGGGTGCCTTAGCACACTGGTATCTCTTTATGTTTATGATTTCAATTGCATTGGAGAACTCAATAGAAATAAAAGTCAGTGGTGACAAGGTTCTTTTTGGTCATTATCATGACATTTTAGATGGGATTGAAAGATCTGTCTGAGGTACTCAAAACAGAAGGCGGTCTGGTGAAGAAGAGAAGACAAGAAGCAGGAATGGACTCTAATGAGCAGGGTACCTCTGAGGCGAGGACAAGCGCATTAGAATCAGATTTGGACACAGCAGAGCTAGAGACTCTCCCTTATGGAAATACTGACCAGGGGCACAAATCAGGCAATGAAGAATGCACAACCAGCACGTTGACAGACCATCAGCCTGACACTGTATCTGATGATGAAGCTTTGAAACTTGTAAGGGAGATTTTTTTCACATGATGGTGAGGCCTTAATCTTTCAAGATCATCTGTCATGAGACACAGTAGGGAGCCTTCATCTTTCACTATGTAAAGATCATCTGTCATGAGATACAGTAGGGAGCCTTCATCTTTCACTATGTAAAGATCATCTGTCATGAGATACAGTAGGGAGCCTTCATCTTTCACTATGTAAAGATCATCTGTCATGAGATACAGTGGCTCCCATCATCTTTCACTATGTAAAGAGTACTGGACATGGGAATGGAATCGGAAGAACGGTCCTCTGTATAACGGGAAATGTGTAGGGTCTGTGTTCTGTCCTTGTTCGGTTTCTGAGTTTGTCTCCCTTGTGTTGTCACATGTTTGTTCCCTTGTCTAGTCCTTGTGCTTCCTTGTTCCCGCCATGTGCTTTCCTATGTTTGTTTGTTTATGCCATGTGCCCTCTTGTTGTTGTTCGTGTCTCCACCCCTCACCTGTTCCCAATCACCCGGTTTGTTTGTATTATTGGTTTCTCCTGTGTCCTGTTAATTCCCCTTGTTTAGTCCACCTGTGTCTCATTCTCTGCCCCGCCTTGATTGTTCTCACCTGTCCCTCGTTATCTGTTGTGTGTATATAGTCCATGTATTCTTGTTTCTCGTTGCGTTCTCGTCATTATATGTTACATGGTATGTTCTGTATTTTCCTAGTGTTACCTGTGTTTATTGATTAGCGATCTTTCTTTGTTGTTTAAGTTACTCGTGTTTCTGACCTCGGACTGTACATCGATTATTCTCCTGCCTATTTCCTGTTCGGATTTGTTTGCTTACTCTTGGACCGCCTACCTGTGTACCGAACCCTGCTAAGTAAACGATTATTCTTCGTTCTACTGCTGAGTTCTGAGTCGTGCGTTTGAGTCCTGCACATCACCACCAAGTCGTAACAAAATGTCTACACATAAAGGGAGAGGATAGTGATGACATTTTATTCCCCTAGGAGAGTCAAGGGCTTCCCAATGTTTCTGCTGCTGTCTTTAAACCCAAAGTAAAAGTGCTCTCCATGGCAGTTAATGTGACTCCATACTGAGTTGCTGTTCTAATGCTGATTTATTTCTGTCTAAAGGTGAGGCATCATGCGCTACAAAATGGCATCATATGTTATGGGATTTAGGTACATGCATAGGCGGAGATCACGGGGGGGACGGGGGGGACGTGTCCCCCCCTACCATAAAGTTGTCCCCCCCAACAATCATTGGAAACAAAACAATTTTTTTTTTTAATATAGTAATTTGAAATAAATGCACGACAACACAAGGTGTGCTAATTATAAACGTAAAACAATGTGTTTTTAAGTTTTGAAAAATCATGATCCCCCTATTCCTTAAAATGGTTTGGTTCACATGCTGTTTCCACCGGGCGGGGCTACCGGCAGCTCCGTGTTTCAGTCAATTAGCCAAGTACAACGGTCAGACAGTGAGACTGTTTCCTCCTCTCTCCCACTGACGCAGTTAAAGTTTTTTCTAACTCCTTTTACGAAGTTACAATCGATATGCACAAGTATACATAAGTTTAATGATGGATTGACATGACAACGTGAACGTTTGCTGATAATAACACACGCATGCCGGTAATTAACACCGTTAGGATAGCTAGCTAGACAGTTAGGGACACTGTCCTGTCAGGGGCAGGTTAATGTTAGTTAATAAAGGTAGGTCTACATCTCAGTGCCTCTCCAGATTAGTTAAATTAACTGAAGGTAAATTCATTTAATTCTTTCCCTGCGGTGCCTGAACAATGCTGGTATTGGATATATGTATCTGCAATCGTGATGACCGTGAGATGCGGATTCTCCCTCTTGTATTGTGTAATCTGTAAAATTCTCGCCTCAAATGTAAGCGTGTTATCCACCATATATCTATGTTTTAAATGTTATGCATATCCCTCCATTGCAGTATGAAGGCCCTTTTGATGGCTTCTAGACGGAATCAGGTTCTTTTGTCTCCAAAAAGTTGTCTCGAGGCTCTTGGGATATCGTTTTGACACTGATAGCTGCCATTGACTCTAGTCAGCTCGGATAACTTGTCCGAGTTAGGAACAGTAAATATTGGTGGCGGGGCTTATTGATAGGTCAAATTGAACTGTTTTAGAACTTATTTTGAGCATCAAGTTCTCTTGAACTTTGGACATTATTTGTCTGTGAGTAGATATTTTGTGTTAGTACATTTAATGCCATTTAGAGGATTTAAAAATGACTTCGAATTTCTGTTTGTAAATGTTATTGAGAATTCGGTATTTAGCAGCTAAGTTATGCTAGCTCTCGTGAAAGCAATTTTTTCATGTCCCCCCCCCGGAATTACTCTCCGAAATTTTACCATGTATTGTCCCCCCCTACAATGAAATGGGATCTCCGCCCCTGGGTACATGTATGTGTCTCTTCTTAATCTCTTTCTTATTCCTAGGGATAGCTTGTATAGCGTGTGAAATGTAGGCTAATTGGGCTAACAGACATACAGTTCATACAGTGAACCGGTCATCCAATGCATGCCTTGGACTACTTATTTTCGGATTTACTGTAGTGAGAAACCGACCACATGAGGCTGATTTCTGGAATGCCACCCTGTTTAGAGAGACATGTCACATGACTAGTTCAAACACTTCTAGTATTGCAAGAACTTGACCAAAGGAAGCACAAGTGAATATGTGGACTAGGGCTAGGAATATGACTTCCTGTGCTGGTGCTCCCCGTGGGCTGTAGGGAAAGACAGCTGCAGGACTTCGGCTGTTATGCAACGCGGCAACATCTGTTTCAGCTGGAGGAGTCAGTCGTAGGCGGGTTTCAGATATCAGGCCTAGCCGGAGTGTGGTTGGGCTTGCATGCAAGGAGGCACTTAAGACTCAAAAGGGTTTTCATGCACCCACGGACCATGTCTGTCCCCTCCACAGCTCACATAAACACAACATTACGAAGGAGGATGTTTGTGCCATGCACCACCCCAGCAATGTTATTTCTAAAAAAAAAAGTCTATTTTTCCCGTGCCGCCATAATGGAAAGTCATTGTGCGTAACAGCATGGCTGCCTTTGTGACCAGGAGCTCTCAGGTCAGGTGCATCCTGTCGAGACACAATGAAAAAAAAAAAAAAAAAAAAAAAACAGGACGAGAAAGGTGTTTTCATCAGGAAGGATCGCTTTCATTATTCAGAGGAAAGCTATTTGGGAGGTGATAAACAACTTGCTGAGGTATGAAACAGTTTAGAATAATAAGATCCCCCAGACTACACACTTGGATATCAGTGATGGGTCCTTATGCATCATTCTGGCCAAGGGCACCTCCCGGTAGTATTGTGTTATGGTATCACATGAGCTGGATGGAAAATATCCAGAAAATGCATTGTGAGCAACTTGGACAGATTTCAAGCCAATTTCTCTCGCAGCAGGATCAAGGAAAGAGAACAAGCAAGATTGGGGGTTTCATGCTGGATGGCCACACAGGGTGGCAAGCCGATGGGCACTCTACTGTGGCGTGTGTAGCTGCAGACGAGCAATAATGCTGATGCAGTAACTGTTGTCTTTGGGCACTGGCAGAGGTGCTCCTTACACCAAGTAGAAATATTTCTTAAGAATTGATTTTAGCCACTGCAAATGGCACTTTTGTTTACAGTTTTGCAATTAGTGTAGACAAATAGAAATACAATGTGTTAAAAATATTTGGGCATTTGTATTCATCATTGTGATGGCAACAGACATAAGTGAGATTTATGTAAGTGTGCCGAGACTGCTGAGACTGCCCTGTTGTGATTCATACTTGCCCTAATGACAGAAATAACTTATTTTTAAACGCTTGTTAAAGTCCTTCCACTGAAGTCAGCTCCAAGCTCTGACACTCGTCAGACCAGAGGAATACTAAAGCAGTGGCTGGGTGTCAGGCTAGCCTTTGCTGAATGTTCACCTCTTTTCTCCTCTTTTCAAGCTCGTCTGCGGTTCTTTTCAAGCTAGTTCTGTACATTCCTGGTTTGTAACACTGATTAAGTATACACCCTGTGGGAGTTATGCTTGTAGGACGCGGAGGAGATCCCGATGCCTCTGCATGAATAGATGGTTTGTTGCTGAGAAAGAACAAAGAGCAGTTTCTTCATGCAAATGTCCACAAATATGTTTCCCCCTCATGACACTGCATTGAGGTTGACTAAGGAGGAGTACGTTCTGCAGGTCATTACAACATCCACCATGCAATGACTTCCAGTATGGGTGTGGACACCGACTGTGTTGACATTCTCCTATATTACCACACTTGCGTTAGCAGAATTTCAAAACAGTGGGTAAAACCTCTGAGCCTGCCCTTTATAAGAAAGGATTAATTTTCTTTCATTCTTTCACTTTCATTTAAGTATATAGTGCATACTATGTCCTTTCATTTAAATGAACACTGTTTTGAGGATAGGACATGTGTTTGTATTTTGTGGTCCTGTATGACATAATGATCTAATCTTAACTTCATTGATGTTGAAGGACAAACTGTTTCGATTGCGGGAAAGAGTTCATTACTGGGGTAAGCCTCAAAGGGTGAGTTGTGTGGAGGTTTTCTACAACCGACATGAACTCTGACCTCCGGTTCCCAGGGGAATCCTTGTTGTGGCGCGGCCCGGAGTGATGCCCCTCGTCCGTGGCACTCGCTGTGTGGAGAATGTGGCTCACTCAGAACATCTTATTCAAAACAACCAGTGCAGAACAAAGGGCGCCAGCGTGTGGCCAGGGATTTAAGGTAATACCACAAGTTTCGCGGTTCCACCACGGGACGCGGCGCACAGCTGGCAGGCTCGGGCCACAAATCAGGACTCTTTGTATTTCTGCACGGCTACACGGAAGAGTCAAGCTGCAGGAGGAGACGTGGCGGAAGGTGTGGGCCAGAGGGTTGAGCACTGGCTCATCCCAAGGAGTCTTTGACGACAAATTCATTAGGATTATTGTGAATAGGTGCTAGCAGTGAAGGGACAGATATTTTATGTTCAAATACCACCCCCCCCCCCCCCCCCCAAATGCAAATGCAAAGCACCAACACATTCTGTAGATAGAACACTCAGTGAGTATCAAAGGAAAAAAAAACCGCTGATAACTATTTATGTACTTATATATCTTATCTAGTTTATAAATCCTCTAGTAGTCTGAGCACTGTAGTCTCTTTTACGGTGATGTCCCGTAGGAGAAGGAACAGACAGAGAGATTATGAGACACCTCATCTGAGGCCCGTAGGAGACAGACAGACAGACAGACAGACAGACAGACAGAGAGATTATGAGACACCTCATCTGAGGCCCGTAGGAGACAGACAGACAGACAGACAGAGAGATTATGAGACACCTTAGGTGAGGCCTGTTGAGCGGTTTCCTGGGGTAAGGAGCCTTCGTCAGCAGCAGAAATCGTCTGTAAGGCACTTATTCAAACCGAACATTTAGAGACACGTAGACACAGCAACTCTTTAGTGTCAGGCCACACACTGGGCAATGGTACATGTGAGGATGGCAAAAAGACAAGAACAGCATGGTACATGATATCATTTTAAGGAGAGACAGAGGTTAACTTGTTTAACAGGTAAAATGTTTAGCAATCAATCAGTGCTTTGACGCAATAGTGCCTGCAATGCCTTAGCCAGGCCCAATCGAAGCTTGCACAATATTAGCTGCAAAGGTGTTTTCGGGAAAGCCTGGGTGAGGTGAATGCGGAGGCGGCGCCATGTGTCAATCATGTGTCAATCATGTGTCAATCATGTCATCTGCAAAGGAGCCCTAAGGACTTTAAGAATTCATTGGAACAGATACTTTTAACGCGGTTACTGGAAAACATGTCATGCATCACGCCACACCTCGACAACATTTAAGTATTGTAGACCTGAAAAAACCTTACTCTTAAGCAACGTCATTAGATTTGTCATTTGAGGATTGGTGCAAGCATGCAATTCTGTCAGGTACATATTCTTTCTGGGGACTGTGCTTGAAATACTAGAAGCTATATGTGAGGATCACCCCACCTTCTGATTTAGACATGTTCCACCCTCTTGTCAAGGCATACAGGGGAAAACAAAAGCTGTGCCAACGTAAAACAAAGACATACCTGCCCATTTTTTTTTTTGCTGCTGACAATCTGTTTTGAAAGCAAAGAGTTCGGAAATGGAAGCTTTTGTGTGGGCTGTTAATCTATTTGAGCTTCTCTGTGAAAGAAACCGTCAAGCACAGCCTTTCTTTGCATGCACCCCCCCACTGCCCCCCCCCCCTGCCCCCCCCCCCCCCCCACCACATGCACACACAAACATGGAAGACCATCACATGGAGTAGCATGAGGGGAGCTGTCATGACTGGACTCTGACCAATCGGGGATGAGAGTCCCAGCCAGTGATCAATCACAACAGGCCCTTTTTCGCTCTGTCATCTGTTGTCTATTCATGGTGCTAATAGCCTTTCTCCTCACACACTGTATGACCGTTATTTGGGCAATCTCTGAGGTCTCTTGTTTGTTGGTTTCATCGCAGGCTTTTGATCATGAGGGACATCGACAGTCAGAGCCCACCTCTCTGATGAACAGAGGATCCATTCCTCTTACGCTGGGACCCATGGCAGGAGCCAGAGGTTTCATAACAGACCGTAATCATAACAGCATGACACATTTTCACAGGAATAACTTGAAACCATTTTTTCTCCGTCTCTGACGCCAGCAGAAAAAAAGAAAAAGAAAAACACAAATGACCTCAGGAGGTTAGGTTTTTCTTGGGCGGGAAAAAGTTGTCTCCTGACACATTATTGTATGAGGCAGTATTGTAAGAATATGCTGAATATGGATTATATAAATACAAAATGTATATCTTGAATTCTTTCTGTTTCATTGTTCTTGCTGTCTTTCCCTAATCTTACTGATGAAGACCTAAACACTGACACAAACTGTCTTACACAACTGTGTTTGTTTCTATTTATGTATATTTTCACTGCCATTGTGTTATAAACACGATGGCTGTCTACACCCGTTCTCACCCTTTTGTTGTGTGGTCACCGTGTCACAGGAAATGTATGGCTGTAAACAGCACAGGAAGTGACCTCAACGATGAGTGCTTTTAATAAGCTTTGTTTTGAAAACAGATGAACAGATATTTACCTCTGACTTCAATGTGGGACAAAAACGTTTAGTCAGGTCAGCTCTCCCTTAAATAGTCTTCCAGGTACTGAACGGAAAAAAAGGGTCAATGTTGATGGGAAAATGTAGTTTGTTGGCTGACAGCCATTCAAGACTGGAAGACTTTTCTTAAGAGTTTGCCCTAACCTCAGACCTATTTTTCAGTGTAGGGATATTTGGTAGGCCTGTTCGAGAGATTTTAGCCAATTTAGGATTCATGAAACAGGAGCCGTTTAATGGTTTGTTTAGTTACGGTTGCTAGGCGTTGAGGCACAGAAATGTGGTCTCTGCTACTAGCAGGAACTTGGAAGGTCTGAGTGTATTTTGTGAAACGGTTAGGCTATTTATAATCACATGGCATCTAAGTTCCCCTTATTGTGTGTTTCCATACGCTGAACCATGCTAAATATGACCTGAATATATTTAGATTTGTCATAAAGCCTAACCTCATTGTCTCATGTCATTCTTTAAAAATCATGTGAATCAAGAGAACATCTTGAGAGTACATCGAACACCTATTATTTCAAACTTTTATGCTATTTATAAATAGCCATGCCAGTGACTCTCTGATACTAGGCAACGCTTTCCTAACGGAAACGCTACTTCAGGTTTTTACACAAGTGATTCTAAATGCCCTTCTTTTCCCACGGATGAGTTATATTATGAAAGATCCTGTTCTGTCCCATGTACCACTTGTGCAATATGGATGAGAACACATCAAGAGGGAACTAGGTGGTTGGGAAATGTGTTCAAAAGTTGAGAATGTGACAGAAAAAAAACATTTCACCTCCTAGATTGCTTGGTGACACCTCTGTCCTCTTAAAAAAGTCTCCTTCCACACAGGGGTAGTCATCCCCCCATTAAGGTGGTTGGTGAGACTTCTGCCATCAATCCAGGGACTTCATGTAAATGGCCACACAAACACATCCCCACCCAACACAGACACGTCTAGAAGCATTTATGTAAGATGGATTCCCAGAGACTTGAAACATTCAGGCCTCCATTAAGGTTCAGATGGGAACATCAAAGACAATAAAAACATGAAACACCTTTATATTCCCACGCTTACGTACATGAGTGTCTCTCTGTCATGCTCAAACACATACGGTTGCAAAGGTGCCACGACAGGGCTGCACAGGGCACGGACACAATGGAGGAGGAGGAGGAGGAGGAGGAGGCCAGGTGACATAATGACCCAGGTTTCAAACAGATTAGAGGGGCTGAAGGGTTATTATCCTCAGGACAGCCTCCTCAGGTGTCCGCAATGAAAAGAGATGTCGAACAACTGGGGCGTCGGACAGTTATACAACGCCTCTCTGAAGGTCACCTGCATCCGCAGACCAAGTAAGATATGCATTCCACCTGGATTTCACAGCCACGCCAAAACCCGATGACCAAGAATGTCAAACAAATCCGACATAGGCTTCACAGGGCAATCAGTAAGGACAACATTTCTGCTTGTGTAACCTGTGTGGTGCAGACAAGCACAGTCCCCCTTGAACTCACAACCTCGGGGCTTCGGAAGTGGGTGTGCTAGCAAGGAGGCTAAAACCAGTGGGTTTTACTAGTCTGTGTCTGTCACTAGCATGTCTCTTAAGGTGCCGGGGAGTGTGGTTTGCTCACTGCACAGCACTGTAGCTACCCGCTGGCTACCGCTACACTTGAAGGAACACGGGTTCTTGCCTCTGGGTAGATCAGCCTTAATATCTCACAAGGGAATCCCCACAGTATCGTGTCTGGAATACATTGCTTTCATATTTTCAAAATTGACTGTTGGATAATGGATGAATGCCCAAACCACAGTCATGAGACAATATCTAATCGTCTTAGACTTATGAAACTATTTTGTCCTCAGCTGAATTCTTCAAACAACAAATGGCTGTTGACATTATGGGCCATATAAAAGGGAACCATCCCAACAAACAGCATGCGTGTGTAGAAAAAGATAATTGCCCCAGCAGCCCCAGTGGGCATGGCGTCAGTGTAGGAGCGGAGAGGGTGTATTTATGTCAGTGTGTAGCATTGTGGTCGCTAATTATCACACACCTGTCTTCAACTTCCACGGCGGGTGGAGACAGACGTGCTTTTGAACTTGGTGTGCGAGAGGGAACAGAGTGTTCTCTCGCTACAGTTTACAACCTTCCTGTGGTTTCCGCGGGATGTGAACATTAGCGGGTTCGCTGTCGCCCCTCTGATTTACATTAAATACTACGGCTAGAAAACAGTCTCTCTCTCAGGCTAAATGAACCTGGGCTGGTCTATAGCAATAACTGCATGCCACCCGGGTTTGTTTACCTGCGCTTATACAACTTTATGCTTGTGTTTGTTTACCTGCGCTTATATAACGTTATGCTTGTGTTTGTGGATGGCAGATGGGAGGGGGAGATGTCCTAGTTTACCAACGGCAGCTCACACACCCTTTCCTGAACACACAATGAATATTTTTTCAGCAACATCTTGTATGTTCAGAGAAAACCCTGAGAGAACTATTCAGAAAAAGGATCTCTGCAAAAACACCAGAGAAAGGCAGTTGTTGTAGGTATGCTCTTTGTTCAACTCAAAAGTGTGAAATGGTAAAAACAAAGGGCCACAAGATGGTGGATTCAGAAGAAAAGTTGATTTAAACCAAATTCATTCCAATCCCAGGAGCCTCTGTTTAAAAGATATTTGGTTTTAAAGGTATTTGCCTATACTGTATATTGAAATATTTATCTGGGTTTTCAACATAGTAAATATTGACTGTTAATATTTCACACAAAAACAACACCAGCACATTATGACATGACATAAGTTAGTGCCCCCTGGGCCCTCAAAAGGCCCCTGGAATAGTACACTGTCAATACTGACTCTCCGCACGACACAATGCTGAGCAGATGTCAGAGGCTAGTAGCTGTCACGTCAAGACCCATATGGAATGTTCCAGGAGCCGCAGGCACTTTAGCCATGGCACACGTAATGCTCCAAGCAATCCAGAACAAACAAACACACAGGGAGGTCTGACCCAAAGACAGGCGAGCTGTCGTGAAAGATGAGGGATCAGCACAGTAAAAACTTAAAAAGGGGTGGGAAGATGGCAGTATTCTCTGAAATGTCAATTACAGACTCATATAACAGACATTTGGCGAACAGGCAAACTTTCATAAAGCAGTCATATAGCACCTTGAATGCAAATCAAAGAAAAATAGGTGAGGACTAAAACGTAAATGCAGTTTGTTTGGAGAGATCGGGTTTCCTCACAAAATGAATGATGTGTTCCCAGAATACACCTCTCTCTCTAGGTTCTGACTTCTTGTGAGGATATACTGAACCAACTACCTAACAAATCATATTTCATCGCACTAAAAAATTATTTCAAACACATTGGTTTCATAACCAGCATTAATTCGTTTTAAGAACGTACAGATCATTATGTTCCGACACCTTTCTCATCCAAGAGGTTTGCGACTTTCCCGAGCAGGTGCCTGCGGGAAGTGCGTAGCCAGCGAGACACTTAGTTCCCATCAGTAGGGTGCAGATGGAATCCAGAGGAAGACATTGACATTTGCGCTGAGAATCGAGTGAGCGGGGTCAGAAGGAGTGCACCCCAGCCCTGGGCTTGAACTGTCACGGGAGAGGGCAACAAAATAACATTCTCAGCTGTTGCACCCAGCCTGTCTGACAGACGCTACACACGCACAGGGCCTGCCCAACACGCTTGAAGCCCCACAGCTCCCCCCACTCAACCTCTCCTTCGTTTGTAGTGGCCACCAGAACTCTGTTAATCACTGTACTGTATGTGTCCCCTGCAGGACTCTGTTAATCAATGTATGTGTCCCCCTGCAGGGGTTTGTGAAACTCATGGCAAAGAATGCCACTGCAATCATCATTCATAATACATGCATACCCTGGCATTTAAAAATATGCGCAGCCACTTAATTCCATCACGGAACCTGCACAGCTTCATTTGTGAAACACCACGCCCTGCCAACCAT